>NC_073357.2:15172500-15180000 GCF_027580225.2 Misgurnus anguillicaudatus
GCACGCCCGCTCTCGTCTGATCTCGGAAGCCAAGCAGGGTCGGGCCTGGTTAGTACTTGGATGGGAGACCGCCTGGGAATCCCAGGTGCTGTAAGCATTTAATTAATTATTTAATTATTTATTCATATAATTTTTTTCCAGAAATGCATCCTTTCTGTAAGCGTTCGCCGATGGCATGGCGTTGCCACAATAATCTTGAAGTGGCTCTCGAATTGAGTCAGCGCTCGTTTACGGCCACACCACCCTGAGCACGCCCGCTCTCGTCTGATCTCGGAAGCCAAGCAGGGTCGGGCCTGGTTAGTACTTAGATGGGAGACCGCCTGGGAATACCAGGTGCTGTAAGCATTTAATTAATTATTTAATTATTTATTCATATAATTTTTTTCCAGAAATGCATCCTTTCTGTAAGCGTTCGCCGATGGCATGGCGTTGCCACATTAGTCTTGAAGTGGCTCTCGAATCGAGTCAGCGCTCGCTTATGGCCACACCACCCTGAGCACGCCCGCTCTCGTCTGATCTCGGAAGCCAAGCAGGGTCGGGCCTGGTTAGTACTTGGATGGGAGACCGCCTGGGAATACCAGGTGCTGTAAGCATTTAATTAATTATTTAATTATTTATTCATATAATTTTTTCCAGAAATGCATCCTTTCTGTAAGCGTTCGCACATGGCATGGCGTTGCCACATTAGTCTTAAAGTGGCTCTCGAATCGAGTCAGCGCTCGCTTACGGCCACACCACCCTGAGCACGCCCGCTCTCGTCTGATCTCGGAAGCCAAGCAGGGTCGGGCCTGGTTAGTACTTGGATGGGAGACCGCCTGGGAATACCAGGTGCTGTAAGCATTTAATTCTTTATTTAATTAATTATTTAATTATTTATTCATATAATTTTTTTCCAGAAATGCATCCTTTCTGTAAGCGTTCGCCGATGGCATGGCGTTGCCACATTAGTCTTGAAGTGGCTCTCGAATCGGGTCAGCGCTCGCTTACGGCCACACCACCCTGAGCATGCCCGCTCTCGTCTGATCTCGGAAGCCAAACATTGTCGGGCCTGGTTAGTACTTGGATGGGAGACCTCCTGGGAATACCAGGTGCTGTAAGCATTTAATTCTTTATTTAATTAATTATTTAATTACTTATTCATATAATTTTTTTTCAGAAATGCATCCTTTCTGTAAGCGTTCGCCGATGGCATGGCGTTGCCACATTAGTCTTGAAGTGGCTCTCGAATCGAGTCAGCGCTCGCTTACGGCCACAACACCCTGAGCACGCCCGCTCTCGTCTGATCTCGGAAGCCAAGCAGGGTCGGGCCTGGTTAGTACTTGGATGGGAGACCGCCTGGGAATGCCAGGTGCTGTAAGCATTTAATTAATTATTTATTTATTTATTCATATAATTTTTTTCCAGAAATGCATCCTTTCTGTAAGCGTTCGCCGATGGCATGGCGTTGCAACATTAGTCTTGAAGTGGCTCTCGAATCGAAACAGTGCTCGCTTACGGCCACACCACCCTGAGCACGCCCGCTCTCTTCTGATCTCGGAAGCCAAGCAGGGTCGGGCCTGGTTAGTACTTGGATGGGAGTCCGCCTGGGAATACCAGGTGCTGTAAGCATTTAATTAATTATTTATTTATTTATTCATATAATTTTTTTCCAGAAATGCATCCTTTCTGTAAGCGTTCGCCGATGGCATGGCGTTGCCACATTAGTCTTGAAGTGGCTCTCGAATCGAGTCAGCGCTCGCTTACGGCCACACCACCCTGAGCACGCCCGCTCTCGTCTGATCTCGGAAGCCAAGCAGGGTCGGGCCTGGTTAGTACTTGGATGGTAGACCGCCTGGGAATACCAGGTGCTGTAAGCATTTAATTAATTATTTAATTATTTATTCATATAATTTTTTTCCAGAAATGCATCCTTTCTGTAAGCTTTCGCCGATGGCATGGCGTTGCCACATTAGTCTTGAAGTGGCTCTCGAATCGAGTCAGCGCTCGCTTACGGCCACACCACCCTGAGCACGCCCGCTCTCGTCTGATCTCGGAAACCAAGCAGGGTCGGGCCTGGTTAGTACTTGGATGGGAGACCGCCTGGGAATACCAGGTGCTGTAAGCATTTAATTATTTATTTAATTATTTATTCATATATTTTTTTTCCAGAAATGCATCCTTTCTGTAAGCGTTCGCCGATGGCATGGCGTTGCCACATTAATCTTGAAGTGGCTCTCGAATTGAGTCAGCGCTCGCTTACGGCCACACCACCCTGAGCACGCCCGCTCTCGTCTGATCTCGGAAGCCAAGCAGGGTCGGGCCTGGTTAGTACTTGGATGGAGACCGCCTGGGAATACCAGGTGCTGTAAGCATTTAATTAATTATTTAATTATTTATTCATATAATTTTTTCCAGAAATGCATCCTTTCTGTAAGCGTTCGCACATGGCATGGCGTTGCCACATTAGTCTTGAAGTGGCTCTCGAATCGAGTCAGCGCTCGCTTACGGCCACACCACCCTGAGCACGCCCGCTCTCGTCTGATCTCGGAAGCCAAGCAGGGTCGGGCCTGGTTAGTACTTGGATGGGAGACCGCCTGGGAATACCAGGTGCTGTAAGCATTTAATTAATTATTTAATTATTTATTCATATAATTTTTTTCCAGAAATGCATCCTTTCTGTAAGCGTTCGCCGATGGCATGGCGTTGCCACATTAGTCTTGAAGTGGCTCTCGAATTGAGTCAGCGCTCGCTTCATGGCCACACCACCCTGAGCACGCCCGCTCTCGTCTGATCTCGGAAGCCAAGCAGGGTCGGGCCTGGTTAGTACTTGGATGGGAGACCGCCTGGGAATACCAGGTGCTGTAAGCATTTAATTAATTATTTAATTATTTATTCATATAATTTTTTCCAGAAATGCATCCTTTCTGTAAGCGTTCGCACATGGCATGGCGTTGCCACATTAGTCTTAAAGTGGCTCTCGAATCGAGTCAGCGCTCGCTTACGGCCACACCACCCTGAGCACGCCCGCTCTCGTCTGATCTCGGAAGCCAAGCAGGGTCGGGCCTGGTTAGTACTTGGATGGGAGACCGCCTGGGAATACCAGGTGCTGTAAGCATTTAATTATTTATTTATTTAATTAATTATTTAATTACTTATTCATATAATTTTTTTCCAGAAATGCATCCTTTCTGTAAGCGTTCGCCGATGGCATGGCGTTGCCACATTAGTCTTGAAGTGGCTCTCGAATCGAGTCAGCGCTCGCTTACGGCCACACCACCCTGAGCACGCCCGCTCTCGTCTGATCTCGGAAGCCAAGCAGGGTCGGGCCTGGTTAGTACTTGGATGGGAGACCGCCTGGGAATACCAGGTGCTGTAAGCATTTAATTCTTTATTTAATTAATTATTTAATTATTTATTCATATAATTTTTTTCCAGAAATGCATCCTTTCTGTAAGCGTTCGCCGATGGCATGACGTTGCCACATTAGTGTTGAAGTTGCTCTCGAATCGGGTCAGCGCTCGCTTACGGCCACACCACCCTGAGCACGCCCGCTCTCGTCTGATCTCGGAAGCCAAACAGGGTCGGGCCTGGTTAGTACTTGGATGGGAGACCTCCTGGGAATACCAGGTGCTGTAAGCATTTAATTCTTTATTTAATTAATTATTTAATTACTTATTCATATAATTTTTTTCCAGAAATGCATCTTTTCTGTAAGCGTTCGCCGATGGCATGGCGTTGCCACATTAGTCTTGAAGTGGCTCTCGAATCGAGTCAGCGCTCGCTTACGGCCACACCACCCTGAGCACGCCCGCTCTCGTCTGATCTCGGAAGCCAAGCAGGGTCGGGCCTGGTTAGTACTTGGATGGGAGACCGCCTGGGAATACCAGGTGCTGTAAGCATTTAATTAATTATTTATTCATATAATTTTTTCCAGAAATGCATCCTTTCTGTAAGCGTTCGCCGATGGCATGGCGTTGCCACATTAGTCTTGAAGTGGCTCTCGAATCGAGTCAGCGCTCGCTTACGGCCACACCACCCTGAGCACGCCCGCTCTCGTCTGATCTCGGAAGCCAAGCAGGGTCGGGCCTGGTTAGTACTTGGATGGGAGACCGCCTGGGAATGCCAGGTGCTGTAAGCATTTAATTTTTTATTTAATTAATTATTTAATTATTTACTCATATAATTTTTTTCCAGAAATGCATCCTTTCTGTAAGCGTTCGCCGATGGCATGGCGTTGCCATATTAGTCTTGAAGTGGCTCTCGAATCGAGTCAGCGCTCGCTTACGGCCACACCACCCTGAGCACGCCCGCTCTCGTCTGATCTCGGAAGCCAAGCAGGGTCGGGCCTGGTTAGTACTTGAATGGGAGACAGCCTGGGAATACCAGGTGCTGTAAGCAATTAATTCTTTATTTAATTAATTATTTAATTATTTATTCATTTAATTTTTTTCCAGAAATGCATCCTTTCTGTAAGCGTTCGCCGATGGCATGGCGTTGCCACATTAGTCTTGAAGTGGCTCTCGAATCGAGTCAGCGCTCGCTTACGGCCACACCACCCTGAGCACGCCCGCTCTCGTCTGATCTCGGAAGCCAAGCAGGGTCTTGCCTGGTTAGTACTTGGATGGGAGACCGCCTGGGAATACCAGGTGCTGTAAGCATTTAATTAATTATTTAATTATTTATTCATATAATTTTTTTCCAGAAATGCATCCTTTCTGTAAGCGTTCGCCGATGGCATGGCGTTGCCACTTTAGTCTTGAAGTGGCTCTCGAATCGAGTCAGCGCTCGCTTATGGCCACACCACCCTGAGCACGCCCGCTCTCGTCTGATCTCGGAAGCCAAGCAGGGTCGGGCCTGGTTAGTACTTGGATGGGAGACCGCCTGGGAATACCAGGTGCTGTAAGCATTTAATTATTTATTTAATTATTTATTCATATATTTTTTTTCCAGAAATGCATCCTTTCTGTAAGCGTTCGCCGATGGCATGGCGTTGCCACATTAATCTTGAAGTGGCTCTCGAATTGAGTCAGCGCTCGCTTACGGCCACACCACCCTGAGCACGCCCGCTCTCGTCTGATCTTGGAAGCCAAGCAGGGTCGGGCCTGGTTAGTAATTGGATGGGAGCCGCCTGGGAATACCAGGTGCTGTAAGCATTTAATTAATTATTTAATTATTTATTCATATAATTTTTTCCAGAAATGCATCCTTTCTGTAAGCGTTCGCACATGGCATGGCGTTGCCACATTAGTCTTGAAGTGGCTCTCGAATCGAGTCAGCGCTCGCTTACGGCCACACCACCCTGAGCACGCCCGCTCTCGTCTGATCTCGGAAGCCAAGCAGGGTCGGGCCTGGTTAGTACTTGGATGGGAGACCGCCTGGGAATACCAGGTGCTGTAAGCATTTAATTAATTATTTAATTATTTATTCATATAATTTTTTTCCAGAAATGCATCCTTTCTGTAAGCGTTCGCCGATGGCATGGCGTTGCCACATTAGTCTTGAAGTGGCTCTCGAATCGAGTCAGCGCTCGCTTACGGCCACACCACCCTGAGCACGCCCACTCTCGTCTGATCTCGGAAGCCAAGCAGGGTCGGGCCTGGTTAGTACTTGGATGGGAGGCCGCCTGGGAATACCAGGTGCTGTAAGCATTTAATTAATTATTTAATTATTTATTCATATAATTTTTTTCCAGAAATGCATCCTTTCTGTAAGCGTTCGCCGATGGCATGGCGTTGCCACATTAGTCTTGAAGTGGCTCTCGAATTGAGTCAGCGCTCGCTTCATGGCCACACCACCCTGAGCACGCCCGCTCTCGTCTGATCTCGGAAGCCAAGCAGGGTCGGGCCTGGTTAGTACTTGGATGGGAGACCGCCTGGGAATACCAGGTGCTGTAAGCATTTAATTAATTATTTAATTATTTATTCATATAATTTTTTTCCAGAAATGCATCCTTTCTGTAAGCGTTCGCCGATGGCATGGCGTTGCCACATTAGTCTTGAAGTGGCTCTCGAATCGAGTTAGCGCTCGCTTACGGCCACACCACCCTGAGCACGCCCGCTCTCGTCTGATCTCGGAAGCCAAGCAGGGTCGGGCCTGGTTAGTACTTGGATGGGAGACCGCCTGGGAATACCAGGTGCTGTAAGCATTTAATTATTTATTTATTTAATTAATTATTTAATTACTTATTCATATAATTTTTTTCCAGAAATGCATCCTTTCTGTAAGCGTTCGCCGATGGCATGGCGTTGCCACATTAGTCTTGAAGTGGCTCTCGAATCGAGTCAGCGCTCGCTTATGGCCACACCAACCTGAGCACGCCCGCTCTCGTCTGATCTCGGAAGCCAAGCAGGGTCGGGCCTGGTTAGTACTTGGATGGGAGACCGCCTGGGAATACCAGGTGCTGTAAGCATTTAATTAATTATTTAATTATTTATTCATATAATTTTTTCCAGAAATGCATCCTTTCTGTAAGCGTTCGCACATGGCATGGCGTTGCCACATTAGTCTTGAAGTGGCTCTCGAATCGAGTCGGCGCTCGCTTACGGCCACACCACCCTGAGCACGCCCGCTCTCGTCTGATCTCGGAAGCCAAGCAGGGTCGGGCCTGGTTAGTACTTGGATGGGAGACCGCCTGGGAATACCAGGTGCTGTAAGCATTTAATTAATTATTTAATTATTTTTTCATATAATTTTTTTCCAGAAATGCATCCTTTCTGTAAGCGTTCGCCGATGGCATGGCGTTGCCACATTAGTCTTGAAGTGGCTCTCGAATTGAGTCAGCACTCGCTTATGGCCACACCACCCTGAGCACGCCCGCTCTCGTCTGATCTCGGAAGCCAAGCAGGGTCGGGCCTGGTTAGTACTTGGATGGGAGACCGCCTGGGAATACCAGGTGCTGTAAGCATTTAATTCTTTATTTAATTAATTATTTAATTATTTATTCATATAAATTTTTTCCAGAAATGCATCCTTTCTGTAAGCGTTCGCCGATGGCATGGCGTTGCCACATTAGTCTTGAAGTGGCTCTCGAATCGAGTCAGCGCTCGCTTACGGCCACACCACCCTGAGCACGCCCGCTCTCGTCTGATCTCGGAAGCCAAGCAGGGTCGGGCCTGGTTAGTACTTGGATGGGAGACCGCCTGGGAATACCAGGTGCTGTAAGCATTTAATTAATTATTTATTCATATAATTTTTCCCAGAAATGCATCCTTTCTGTAAGCGTTCGCCGATGGCATGGCGTTGCCACATTAGTCTTGAAGTGGCTCTCGAATCGAGTCAGCGCTCGCTTACGGCCACACCACCCTGAGCACGCCAGCTCTCGTCTGATCTCGGAAGCCAAGCAGGGTCGGGCCTGGTTAGTACTTGGATGGGAGACCGCCTGGGAATCCCAGGTGCTGTAAGCATTTAATTAATTATTTAATTATTTATTCATATAATTTTTTTCCAGAAATGCATCCTTTCTGTAAGCGTTCGCCGATGGCATGGCGTTGCCACATTAATCTTGAAGTGGCTCTCGAATTG
>NC_073357.2:15185000-15190000 GCF_027580225.2 Misgurnus anguillicaudatus
TCGAATTGAGTCAGCGCTCGCTTACGGCCACACCACCCTGAGCACGCCCGCTCTCGTCTGATCTCGGAAGCCAAGCAGGGTCGGGCCTGGTTAGTACTTGGATGGGAGACCGCCTGGGAATACCAGGTGCTGTAAGCATTTAATTAATTATTTAATTATTTATTCATATAATTTTTTCCAGAAATGCATCCTTTCTGTAAGCGTTCGCACATGGCATGGCGTTGCCACATTAGTCTTGAGGTGGCTCTCGAATCGAGTCAGCGCTCGCTTACGGCCACACCACCCTGAGCACGCCCGCTCTCGTCTGATCTCGGAAGCCAAGCAGGGTCGGGCCTGGTTAGTACTTGGATGGGAGACCGCCTGGGAATACCAGGTGCTGTAAGCATTTAATTAATTATTTAATTATTTATTCATATAATTTTTTTCCAGAAATGCATCCTTTCTGTAAGCGTTCGCCGATGGCATGGCGTTGCCACATTAGTCTTGAAGTGGCTCTCGAATCGAGTCAGCGCTCGCTTCATGGCCACACCACCCTGAGCACTCCCGCTCTCGTCTGATCTCGGAAGCCAAGCAGGGTCGGGCCTGGTTAGTACTTGGATGGGAGACCGCCTGGGAATACCAGGTGCTGTAAGCATTTAATTAATTATTTAATTATTTATTCATATAATTTTTTCCAGAAATGCATCCTTTCTGTAAGCGTTCGCCGATGGCATGGCGTTGCCACATTAGTCTTAAAGTGGCTCTCGAATCGAGTCAGCGCTCGCTTACGGCCACACCACCCTGAGCACGCCCGCTCTCGTCTGATCTCGGAAGCCAAGCAGGGTCGGGCCTGGTTAGTACTTGGATGGGAGACCGCCTGGGAATACCAGGTGCTGTAAGCATTTAATTATTTATTTATTTAATTAATTATTTAATTACTTATTCATATAATTTTTTTCCAGAAATGCATCCTTTCTGTAAGCGTTCGCCGATGGCATGGCGTTGCCACATTAGTCTTGAAGTGGCTCTCAAATCGAGTCAGCGCTCGCTTACGGCCACACCACCCTGAGCACGCCCGCTCTCGTCTGATCTCGGAAGCCAAGCAGGGTCGGGCCTGGTTAGTACTTGGATGGGAGACCGCCTGGGAATACCAGGTGCTGTAAGCATTTAATTCTTTATTTAATTAATTATTTAATAATTTATTCATATAATTTTTTTCCAGAAATGCATCCTTTCTGTAAGCGTTCGCCGATGGCATGGCGTTGCCACATTAGTGTTGAAGTTGCTCTCGAATCGGGTCAGCACTCGCTTACGGCCACACCACCCTGAGCACGCCCGCTCTCGTCTGATCTCGGAAGCCAAACAGGGTCGGGCCTGGTTAGTACTTGGATGGGAGACCTCCTGGGAATACCAGGTGCTGTAAGCATTTAATTCTTTATTTAATTAATTATTTAATTACTTATTCATATAATTTTTTTCCAGAAATGCATCCTTTCTGTAAGCGTTCGCCGATGGCATGGCGTTGCCACATTAGTCTTGAAGTGGCTCTCGAATCGAGTCAGCGCTCGCTTACGGCCACACCACCCTGAGCACGCCCGCTCTCGTCTGATCTCGGAAGCCAAGCAGGGTCGGGCCTGGTTAGTACTTGGATGGGAGACCGCCTGGGAATACCAGGTGCTGTAAGCATTTAATTAATTATTTATTCATATAATTTTTTCCAGAAATGCATCCTTTCTGTAAGCGTTCGCCGATGGCATGGCGTTGCCACATTAGTCTTGAAGTGGCTCTCGAATCGAGTCAGCGCTCGCTTACGGCCACACCACCCTGAGCACGCCCGCTCTCGTCTGATCTCGGAAGCCAAGCAGGGTCGGGCCTGGTTAGTACTTGGATGGGAGACCGCCTGGGAATACCAGGTGCTGTAAGCATTTAATTTTTTATTTAATTAATTATTTAATTATTTATTCATATAATTTTTTTCCAGAAATGCATCCTTTCTGTAAGCGTTCGCCGATGGCATGGCGTTGTCACATTAGTCTTGAAGTGGCTCTCGAATCGAGTCAGCGCTCGCTTACGGCCACACCACCCTGAGCACGCCCGCTCTCGTCTGATCTCGGAAGCCAAGCAGGGTCGGGCCTGGTTAGTACTTGAATGGGAGACAGCCTGGGAATACCAGGTGCTGTAAGCAATTAATTCTTTATTTAATTAATTATTTAATTATTTATTCATTTAATTTTTTTCCAGAAATGCATCCTTTCTGTAAGCGTTCGCCGATGGCATGGCGTTGCCACATTAGTCTTGAAGTGGCTCTCGAATCGAGTCAGCGCTCGCTTACGGCCACACCACCCTGAGCACGCCCGCTCTCGTCTGATCTCGGAAGCCAAGCAGGGTCTTGCCTGGTTAGTACTTGGATGGGAGACCGCCTGGGAATACCAGGTGCTGTAAGCATTTAATTAATTATTTAATTATTTATTCATATAATTTTTTTCCAGAAATGCATCCTTTCTGTAAGCGTTCGCCGATGGCATGGCGTTGCCACTTTAGTCTTGAAGTGGCTCTCGAATCGAGTCAGCGCTCGCTTATGGCCACACCACCCTGAGCACGCCCGCTCTCGTCTGATCTCGGAAGCCAAGCAGGGTCGGGCCTGGTTAGTACTTGGATGGGAGACCGCCTGGGAATACCAGGTGCTGTAAGCATTTAATTATTTATTTAATTATTTATTCATATATTTTTTTTCCAGAAATGCATCCTTTCTGTAAGCGTTCGCCGATGGCATGGCGTTGCCACATTAATCTTGAAGTGGCTCTCGAATTGAGTCAGCGCTCGCTTACGGCCACACCACCCTGAGCACGCCCGCTCTCGTCTGATCTCGGAAGCCAAGCAGGGTCGGGCCTGGTTAGTAATTGGATGGGAGCCGCCTGGGAATACCAGGTGCTGTAAGCATTTAATTCTTTATTTATTTAATTAATTATTTAATTACTTATTCATATAATTTTTTTCCAGAAATGCATCCTTTCTGTAAGCGTTCGCCGATGGCATGGCGTTGCCACATTAGTCTTGAAGTGGCTCTCGAATCGAGTCAGCGCTCGCTTATGGCCACACCAACCTGAGCACGCCCGCTCTCGTCTGATCTCGGAAGCCAAGCAGGGTCGGGCCCGGTTAGTACTTGGATAGGAGACCGCCTGGGAATACCAGGTGCTGTAAGCATTTAATTAATTATTTAATTATTTATTCATATAATTTTTTCCAGAAATGCATCCTTTCTGTAAGCGTTCGCACATGGCATGGCGTTGCCACATTAGTCTTGAAGTGGCTCTCGAATCGAGTCGGCGCTCGCTTACAGCCACACCACCCTGAGCACGCCCGCTCTCGTCTGATCTCGGAAGCCAAGCAGGGTCGGGCCTGGTTAGTACTTGGATGGGAGACCGCCTGGGAATACCAGGTGCTGTAAGCATTTAATTAATTATTTAATTATTTTTTCATATAATTTTTTTCCAGAAATGCATCCTTTCTGTAAGCGTTCGCCGATGGCATGGCGTTGCCACATTAGTCTTGAAGTGGCTCTCGAATTGAGTCAGCGCTCGCTTATGGCCACACCACCCTGAGCATGCCCGCTCTCGTCTGATCTCGGAAGCCAAGCAGGGTCGGGCCTGGTTAGTACTTGGATGGGAGACCGCCTGGGAATACCAGGTGCTGTAAGCATTTAATTCTTTATTTAATTAATTATTTAATTATTTATTCATATAAATTTTTTCCAGAAATGCATCCTTTCTGTAAGTGTTCGCCGATGGCATGGCGTTGCCACATTAGTCTTGAAGTGGCTCTCGAATCGAGTCAGCGCTCGCTTACGGCCACACCACCCTGAGCACGCCCGCTCTCGTCTGATCTCGAAAGCCAAGCAGGGTCGGGCCTGGTTAGTACTTGGATGGGAGACCGCCTGGGAATACCAGGTGCTGTAAGCATTTATTTAATTATTTATTCATATAATTTTTTCCAGAAATGCATCCTTTCTGTAAGCGTTCGCACATGGCATGGCGTTGCCACATTAGTCTTAAAGTGGCTCTCGAATCGAGTTAGCACTCGCTTACGGCCACACCACCCTGAGCACGCCCGCTCTCGTCTGATCTCGGAAGCCAAGCAGGGTCGGGCCTGGTTAGTACTTGGATGGGAGACCGCCTGGGAATACCAGGTGCTGTAAGCATTTAATTCTTTATTTAATTAATTATTTAATTATTTATTCATATAAATTTTTTCCAGAAATGCATCCTTTCTGTAAGCGTTCGCCGATGGCATGGCGTTGCCACATTAGTCTTGAAGTGGCTCTCGAATCGAGTCAGCGCTCGCTTATGGCCACACCAACCTGAGCACGCCCGCTCTCGTCTGATCTCGGAAGCCAAGCAGGGTCGGGCCCGGTTAGTACTTGGATGGGAGACCGCCTGGGAATACCAGGTGCTGTAAGCATTTAATTAATTATTTAATTATTTATTCATATAATTTTTTCCAGAAATGCATCCTTTCTGTAAGCGTTCGCACATGGCATGGCGTTGCCACATTAGTCTTGAAGTGGCTCTCGAATCGAGTCGGCGCTCGCTTACAGCCACACCACCCTGAGCACGCCCGCTCTCGTCTGATCTCGGAAGCCAAGCAGGGTCGGGCCTGGTTAGTACTTGGATGGGAGACCGCCTGGGAATACCAGGTGCTGTAAGCATTTAATTAATTATTTAATTATTTTTTCATATAATTTTTTTCCAGAAATGCATCCTTTCTGTAAGCGTTCGCCGATGGCATGGCGTTGCCACATTAGTCTTGAAGTGGCTCTCGAATTGAGTCAGCGCTCGCTTATGGCCACACCACCCTGAGCATGCCCGCTCTCGTCTGATCTCGGAAGCCAAGCAGGGTCGGGCCTGGTTAGTACTTGGATGGGAGACCGCCTGGGAATACCAGGTGCTGTAAGCATTTAATTCTTTATTTAATTAATTATTTAATTATTTATTCATATAAATTTTTTCCAGAAATGCATCCTT
>NC_073357.2:15197500-15220000 GCF_027580225.2 Misgurnus anguillicaudatus
TCATATAATTTTTTTCCAGAAATGCATCCTTTCTGTAAGCGTTCGCCGATGGCATGGCGTTGCCACATTAGTCTTGAAGTGGCTCTCGAATCGAGTCAGCGCTCGCTTATGGCCACACCAACCTGAGCACGCCCGCTCTCGTCTGATCTCGGAAGCCAAGCAGGGTCGGGCCTGGTTAGTACTTGGATGGGAGACCGCCTGGGAATACCAGGTGCTGTAAGCATTTAATTAATTATTTAATTATTTATTCATATAATTTTTTCCAGAAATGCATCCTTTCTGTAAGCGTTCGCACATGGCATGGCGTTGCCACATTAGTCTTGAAGTGGCTCTCGAATCGAGTCGGCGCTCGCTTACAGCCACACCACCCTGAGCACGCCCGCTCTCGTCTGATCTCGGAAGCCAAGCAGGGTCGGGCCTGGTTAGTACTTGGATGGGAGACCGCCTGGGAATACCAGGTGCTGTAAGCATTTAATTAATTATTTAATTATTTTTTCATATAATTTTTTTCCAGAAATGCATCCTTTCTGTAAGCGTTCGCCGATGGCATGGCGTTGCCACATTAGTCTTGAAGTGGCTCTCGAATCGAGTCAGCGCTCGCTTACGGCCACACCACCCTGAGCACGCCCGCTCTCGTCTGATCTCGGAAGCCAAGCAGGGTCGGGCCTGGTTAGTACTTGGATGGGAGACCGCCTGGGAATACCAGGTGCTGTAAGCATTTAATTAATTATTTAATTATTTATTCATATAATTTTTTTCCAGAAATGCATCCTTTCTGTAAGCGTTCGCCGATGGCATGGCGTTGCCACTTTAGTCTTGAAGTGGCTCTCGAATCGAGTCAGCGCTCGCTTATGGCCACACCACCCTGAGCACGCCCGCTCTCGTCTGATCTCGGAAGCCAAGCAGGGTCGGGCCTGGTTAGTACTTGGATGGGAGACCGCCTGGGAATACCAGGTGCTGTAAGCATTTAATTCTTTATTTAATTATTTATTCATATAATTTTTTCCAGAAATGCATCCTTTCTGTAAGCGTTCGCACATGGCATGGCGTTGCCACATTAGTCTTAAAGTGGCTCTCGAATCGAGTCAGCGCTCGCTTACGGCCACACCACCCTGAGCACGCCCGCTCTCGTCTGGTCTCGGAAGCCAAGCAGGGTCGGGCCTGGTTAATACTTGGATGGGAGACCGCCTGGGAATACCAGGTGCTGTAAGCATTTAATTATTTATTTAATTATTTATTCATATATTTTTTTTCCAGAAATGCATCCTTTCTGTAAGCGTTCGCCGATGGCATGGCGTTGCCACATTAATCTTGAAGTGGCTCTCGAATTGAGTCAGCGCTCGCTTACGGCCACACCACCCTGAGCACGCCCGCTCTCGTCTGATCTCGGAAGCCAAGCAGGGTCGGGCCTGGTTAGTACTTGGATGGGAGCCGCCTGGGAATACCAGGTGCTGTAAGCATTTAATTAATTATTTAATTATTTATTCATATAATTTTTTCCAGAAATGCATCCTTTCTGTAAGCGTTCGCACATGGCATGGCGTTGCCACATTAGTCTTGAAGTGGCTCTCGAATCGAGTCAGCGCTCGCTTACGGCCACACCACCCTGAGCACGCCCGCTCTCGTCTGATCTCGGAAGCCAAGCAGGGTCGGGCCTGGTTAGTACTTGGATGGGAGACCGCCTGGGAATACCAGGTGCTGTAAGCATTTAATTAATTATTTAATTATTTATTCATATAATTTTTTTCCAGAAATGCATCCTTTCTGTAAGCGTTCGCCGATGGCATGGCGTTGCCACATTAGTCTTGAAGTGGCTCTCGAATCGAGTCAGCGCTCGCTTACGGCCACACCACCCTGAGCACGCCCGCTCTCGTCTGATCTCGGAAGCCAAGCAGGGTCGGGCCTGGTTAGTACTTGGATGGGAGACCGCCTGGGAATACCAGGTGCTGTAAGCATTTAATTAATTATTTAATTATTTATTCATATAATTTTTTTCCAGAAATGCATCCTTTCTGTAAGCGTTCGCCGATGGCATGGCGTTGCCACATTAGTCTTGAAGTGGCTCTCGAATTGAGTCAGCGCTCGCTTCATGGCCACACCACCCTGAGCACGCCCGCTCTCGTCTGATCTCGGAAGCCAAGCAGGGTCGGGCCTGGTTAGTACTTGGATGGGAGACCGCCTGGGAATACCAGGTGCTGTAAGCATTTAATTAATTATTTAATTATTTATTCATATAATTTTTTCCAGAAATGCATCCTTTCTGTAAGCGTTCGCACATGGCATGGCGTTGCCACATTAGTCTTAAAGTGGCTCTCGAATCGAGTTAGCACTCGCTTACGGCCACACCACCCTGAGCACGCCCGCTCTCGTCTGATCTCGGAAGCCAAGCAGGGTCGGGCCTGGTTAGTACTTGGATGGGAGACCGCCTGGGAATACCAGGTGCTGTAAGCATTTAATTATTTATTTATTTAATTAATTATTTAATTACTTATTCATATAATTTTTTTCCAGAAATGCATCCTTTCTGTAAGCGTTCGCCGATGGCATGGCGTTGCCACATTAGTCTTGAAGTGGCTCTCGAATCGAGTCAGCGCTCGCTTATGGCCACACCAACCTGAGCACGCCCGCTCTCGTCTGATCTCGGAAGCCAAGCAGGGTCGGGCCCGGTTAGTACTTGGATGGGAGACCGCCTGGGAATACCAGGTGCTGTAAGCATTTAATTAATTATTTAATTATTTATTCATATAATTTTTTCCAGAAATGCATCCTTTCTGTAAGCGTTCGCACATGGCATGGCGTTGCCACATTAGTCTTGAAGTGGCTCTCGAATCGAGTCGGCGCTCGCTTACAGCCACACCACCCTGAGCACGCCCGCTCTCGTCTGATCTCGGAAGCCAAGCAGGGTCGGGCCTGGTTAGTACTTGGATGGGAGACCGCCTGGGAGTACCAGGTGCTGTAAGCATTTAATTAATTATTTAATTATTTTTTCATATAATTTTTTTCCAGAAATGCATCCTTTCTGTAAGCGTTCGCCGATGGCATGGCGTTGCCACATTAGTCTTGAAGTGGCTCTCGAATTGAGTCAGCGCTCGCTTATGGCCACACCACCCTGAGCATGCCCGCTCTCGTCTGATCTCGGAAGCCAAGCAGGGTCGGGCCTGGTTAGTACTTGGATGGGAGACCGCCTGGGAATACCAGGTGCTGTAAGCATTTAATTCTTTATTTAATTAATTATTTAATTATTTATTCATATAAATTTTTTCCAGAAATGCATCCTTTCTGTAAGTGTTCGCCGATGGCATGGCGTTGCCACATTAGTCTTGAAGTGGCTCTCGAATCGAATCAGCGCTCGCTTACGGCCACACCACCCTGAGCACGCCCGCTCTCGTCTGATCTCGGAAGCCAAGCAGGGTCGGGCCTGGTTAGTACTTGGATGGGAGACCGCCTGGGAATACCAGGTGCTGTAAGCATTTAATTAATTATTTATTCATATAATTTTTCCCAGAAATGCATCCTTTCTGTAAGCGTTCGCCGATGGCATGGCGTTGCCACATTAGTCTTGAAGTGGCTCTCGAATCGAGTCAGCGCTCGCTTACGGCCACACCACCCTGAGCACGCCCGCTCTCGTCTGATCTCGGAAGCCAAGCAGGGTCGGGCCTGGTTAGTACTTGGATGGGAGACCGCCTGGGAATCCAAGGTGCTGTAAGCATTTAATTAATTATTTAATTATTTATTCATATAATTTTTTTCCAGAAATGCATCCTTTCTGTAAGCGTTCGCCGATGGCATGGCGTTGCCACATTAATCTTGAAGTGGCTCTCGAATTGAGTCAGCGCTCGTTTACGGCCACACCACCCTGAGCACGCCCGCTCTCGTCTGATCTCGGAAGCCAAGCAGGGTCGGGCCTGGTTAGTACTTGGATGGGAGACCGCCTGGGAATACCAGGTGCTGTAACCATTTAATTAATTATTTAATTATTTATTCATATAATTTTTTCCAGAAATGCATCCTTTCTGTAAGCGTTCGCACGTGGCATGGCGTTGCCACATTAGTCTTGAAGTGGCCCTCGAATCGAGTCAGCGCTCGCTTACGGCCACACCACCCTGAGCACGCCCGCTCTCGTCTGATCTCGGAAGCCAAGCAGGGTCGGGCCTGGTTAGTACTTGGATGGGAGACCGCCTGGGAATACCAGGTGCTGTAAGCATTTAATTAATTATTTAATTATTTATTCATATAATTTTTTTCCAGAAATGCATCCTTTCTGTAAGCGTTCGCCGATGGCATGGCGTTGCCACATTAGTCTTGAAGTGGCTCTCGAATCGAGTCAGCGCTCGCTTATGGCCACACCACCCTGAGCACGCCCGCTCTCGTCTGATCTCGGAAGCCAAGCAGGGTCGGGCCTGGTTAGTACTTGGATGGGAGACCGCCTGGGAATACCAGGTGCTGTAAGCATTTAATTAATTATTTAATTATTTATTCATATAATTTTTTCCAGAAATGCATCCTTTCTGTAAGCGTTCGCACATGGCATGGGGTTGCCACATTAGTCTTAAAGTGGCTCTCGAATCGAGTCAGCGCTCGCTTACGGCCACACCACCCTGAGCACGCCCGCTCTCGTCTGATCTCGGAAGCCAAGCAGGGTCGGGCCTGGTTAGTACTTGGATGGGAGACCGCCTGGGAATACCAGGTGCTGTAAGCATTTAATTATTTATTTAATTATTTATTCATATAATTTTTTTCCAGAAATGCATCCTTTCTGTAAGCGTTCGCCGATGTAATGGCGTTGCCACATTAGTCTTGAAGTGGCTCTCGAATCGAGTCACCGCTCGCTTACGGCCACACCACCCTGAGCACGCCCGCTCTCGTCTGATCTCGGAAGCCAAGCAGGGTCGGGCCTGGTTAGTACTTGGATGGGAGACCGCCTGGGAATACCAGGTGCTGTAAGCATTTAATTAATTATTTAATTATTTATTCATATAATTTTTTCCAGAAATGCATCCTTTCTGTAAGCGTTCGCCGATGGCATGGCGTTGCCACATTAGTCTTGAAGTGGCTCTCGAATCGAATCAGTGCTCGCTTACGGCCACACCACCCTGAGCACGCCCGCTCTCGTCTGATCTCGGAAGCCAAGCAGGGTCGGGCCTGGTTAGTACTTGGATGGGAGACCGCCTGGGAATACCAGGTGCTGTAAGCATTTAATTCTTTATTTAATTAATTATTTAATTATTTATTCATATAATTTTTTTCCAGAAATGCATCCTTTCTGTAAGCGTTCGCCGATGTAATGGCGTTGCCACATTAGTCTTGAAGTGGCTCTCGAATCGAGTCACCGCTCGCTTACGGCCACACCACCCTGAGCACCCCCGCTCTCGTCTGATCTCGGAAGCCAAGCAGGGTCGGGCCTGGTTAGTACTTGGATGGGAGACCGCCTGGGAATACCAGGTGCTGTAAGCATTTAATTCTTTATTTAATTAATTATTTAATTATTTATTCATATAATTTTGTTCCAGAAATGCATCCTTTCTGTAAGCGTTCGCTGATGGCATGGCGTTGCCACATTAGTCTTGAAGTGGCTCTCGAATCGAGTCAGCGCTCGCTTACGGCCACACCGTCCTGAGCACGCCCGCTCTCGTCTGATCTCGGAAGCCAAGCAGGGTCGGGCCTGGTTAGTACTTGGATGGGAGACCGCCTGGGAATACCAGGTGCTGTAAGCATTTAATTCTTTATTTAATTAATTATTTAATTATTTATTCATATACATTTTTTCCAGAAATGCATCCTTTCTGTAAGCGTTCGCCGATGGCATGGCGTTGCCACATTAGTCTTGAAGTGGCTCTCGAATCAAGTCAGCGCTCGCTTACGGCCACACCACCCTGAGCACGCCCGCTCTCGTCTGATCTCAGAAGCCAAGCAGGGTCGGGCCTGGTTAGTACTTGGATGGTAGACCGCCTGGGAATACCAGGTGCTGTAAGCATTTAATTAATTATTTATTCATACAATTTTTTCCAGAAATGCATCCTTTCTGTAAGCGTTCGCCGATGGCATGGCGTTGCCACATTAGTCTTGAAGTGGCTCTCGAATCGAGTCAGCGCTCGCTTACGGCCACACCACCCTGAGCATGCCCGCTCTCGTCTGATCTCGGAAGCCAAGCAGGGTCGGGCCTGGTTAGTACTTGGATGGGAGACCGCCTGGGAATCCCAGGTGCTGTAAGCATTTAATTAATTATTTAATTATTTATTCATATAATTTTTTTCCAGAAATGCATCCTTTCTGTAAGCGTTCGCCGATGGCATGGCGTTGCCACAATAATCTTGAAGTGGCTCTCGAATCGAGTCAGCGCTCGCTTACGGCCACACCACCCTGAGCACGCCCGCTCTCGTCTGATCTCGGAAGCCAAGCAGGGTCGGGCCTGGTTAGTACTTGGATGGGAGACCGCCTGGGAATACCAGGTGCTGTAAGCATTTAATTAATTATTTAATTATTTATTCATATAATTTTTTCCAGAAATGCATCCTTTCTGTAAGCGTTCGCACATGGCATGGCGTTGCCACATTAGTCTTGAAGTGGCTCTCGAATCGAGTCAGCGCTCGCTTACGGCCACACCACCCTGAGCACACCCGCTCTCGTCTGATCTCGGAAGCCAAGCAGGGTAGGGCCTGGTTAGTACTTGGATGGGAGACCGCCTGGGAATACCAGGTGCTGTAAGCATTTAATTAATTATTTAATTATTTATTCATATAATTTTTTCCAGAAATGCATCCTTTCTGTAAGCGTTCGCACATGGCATGGCGTTGCCACATTAGTCTTGAAGTGGCTCTCGAATCTAGTCAGCGCTCGCTTACGGCCACACCACCCTGAGCACGCCCGCTCTCGTCTGATCTCGGAAGCCAAGCAGGGTCGGGCCTGGTTAGTACTTGGATGGGAGACCGCCTGGGAATACCAGGTGCTGTAAGCATTTAATTAATTATTTAATTATTTATTCATATATATTTTTTTCCAGAAATGCATCCTTTCTGTAAGCGTTCGCCGATGGCATGGCGTTGCCACATTAGTCTTAAAGTGGCTCTCGAATCGAGTCAGCGCTCGCTTACGGCCACACCACCCTGAGCACGCCCGCTCTCGTCTGATCTCGGAAGCCAAGCAGGGTCGGGCCTGGTTAGTACTTGGATGGGAGACCGCCTGGGAATACCAGGTGCTGTAAGCATTTAATTATTTATTTAATTATTTATTCATATATTTTTTTTCCAGAAATGCATCCTTTCTGTAAGCGTTCGCCGATGGCATGGCGTTGCCACATTAATCTTGAAGTGGCTCTCGAATTGAGTCAGCGCTCGCTTACGGCCACACCACCCTGAGCACGCCCGCTCTCCTCTGATCTCGGAAGCCAAGCAGGGTCTGGCCTGGTTAGTACTTGGATGGGAGACCGCCTGGGAATACCAGGTGCTGTAAGCATTTAATTAATTATTTAATTATTTATTCATATAATTTTTTCCAGAAATGCATCCTTTCTGTAAGCGTTCGCACATGGCATGGCGTTGCCACATTAGTCTTGAAGTGGCTCTCGAATCGAGTCAGCGCTCGCTTACGGCCACACCACCCTGAGCACGCCCGCTCTCGTCTGATCTCGGAAGCCAAGCAGGGTCGGGCCTGGTTAGTACTTGGATGGGAGACCGCCTGGGAATACCAGGTGCTGTAAGCATTTAATTAATTATTTATTCATATAATTTTTTCCAGAAATGAATCCTTTCTGTAAGCGTTCGCACATGGCATGGCGTTGCCACATTAGTCTTGAAGTGGCTCTCGA
Source organism: Misgurnus anguillicaudatus (assembly GCF_027580225.2). Taxonomy (NCBI): domain Eukaryota; kingdom Metazoa; phylum Chordata; class Actinopteri; order Cypriniformes; family Cobitidae; genus Misgurnus; species Misgurnus anguillicaudatus. The sequence goes on from NC_073357.2 coordinate 15,205,305, forward strand.
ATCGAGTCAGCGCTCGCTTATGGCCACACCACCCTGAGCACGCCCGCTCTCGTCTGATCTCGGAAGCCAAGCAGGGTCGGGCCTGGTTAGTACTTGGATGGGAGACCGCCTGGGAATACCAGGTGCTGTAAGCATTTAATTAATTATTTAATTATTTATTCATATAATTTTTTCCAGAAATGCATCCTTTCTGTAAGCGTTCGCACATGGCATGGGGTTGCCACATTAGTCTTAAAGTGGCTCTCGAATCGAGTCAGCGCTCGCTTACGGCCACACCACCCTGAGCACGCCCGCTCTCGTCTGATCTCGGAAGCCAAGCAGGGTCGGGCCTGGTTAGTACTTGGATGGGAGACCGCCTGGGAATACCAGGTGCTGTAAGCATTTAATTATTTATTTAATTATTTATTCATATAATTTTTTTCCAGAAATGCATCCTTTCTGTAAGCGTTCGCACATGGCATGGCGTTGCCACATTAGTCTTGAAGTGGCTCTCGAATCGAGTCAGCGCTCGCTTACGGCCACACCACCCTGAGCACGCCCGCTCTCGTCTGATCTCGGAAGCCAAGCAGGGTCGGGCCTGGTTAGTACTTGGATGGGAGACCGCCTGGGAATACCAGGTGCTGTAAGCATTTAATTAATTATTTAATTATTTATTCATATAATTTTTTCCAGAAATGAATCCTTTCTGTAAGCGTTCGCACATGGCATGGCGTTGCCACATTAGTCTTGAAGTGGCTCTCGAATCGAGTCAGCGCTCGCTTACGGCCACACCACCCTGAGCACGCCCGCTCTCGTCTGATCTCGGAAGCCAAGCAGGGTCGGGCCTGGTTAGTACTTGGATGGGAGACCGCCTGGGAATACCAGGTGCTGTAAGCATTTAATTAATTATTTAATTATTTATTCATATAATTTTTTTCCAGAAATGCATCCTTTCTGTAAGCGTTCGCCGATGGCATGGCGTTGCCACATTAGTCTTGAAGTGGCTCTCGAATCGAGTCAGCGCTCGCTTACGGCCACACCACCCTGAGCACGCCCGCTCTCGTCTGATCTCGGAAGCCAAGCAGGGTCGGGCCTGGTTAGTACTTGGATGGGAGACCGCCTGGGAATACCAGGTGCTGTAAGCATTTAATTAATTATTTAATTATTTATTCATATAATTTTTTTCCAGAAATGCATCCTTTCTGTAAGCGTTCGCCGATGGCATGGCGTTGCCACATTAGTCTTGAAGTGCCCTCTAATTGAGTCAATGCTCGCTTCATGGCCACACCACCCTGAGCACGCCCGCTCTCGTCTGATCTCGGAAGCCAAGCAGGGTCGGGCCTGGTTAGTACTTGGATGGGAGACCGCCTGGGAATACCAGGTGCTGTAAGCATTCAATTAATTATTTAATTATTTATTCATATAATTTTTTCCAGAAATGCATCCTTTCTGTAAGCGTTCGCACATGGCATGGCGTTGCCACATTAGTCTTAAAGTGGCTCTCGAATCGAGTCAGCGCTCGCTTACGGCCACACCACCCTGAGCACGCCCGCTCTCGTCTGATCTCGGAAGCCAAGCAGGGTCGGGCCTGGTTAGTACTTGGATGGGAGACCGCCTGGGAATACCAGGTGCTGTAAGCATTTAATTAATTATTTATTCATATAATTTTTTCCAGAAATGCATCCTTTCTGTAAGCGTTCGCCGATGGCATGGCGTTCCCACATTAGTCTTGAAGTGGCTCTCGAATCGAGTCAGCGCTCGCTTACGGCCACACCACCCTGAGCACGCCCGCTCTCGTCTGATCTCGGAAGCCAAGCAGGGTCGGGCCTGGTTAGTACTTGGATGGGAGACCGCCTGGGAATACCAGGTGCTGTAATCATTTAATTCTTTATTTAATTAATTATTTAATTATTTATTCATATAATTTTTTTCCAGAAATGCATCCTTTCTGTAAGCGTTCGCCGATGGCATGGCGTTGCCACATTAGTCTTGAAGTGGCTCTCGAATCGAGTCAGCGCTCGCTTACGGCCACACCACCCTGAGCACGCCCGCTCTCGTCTGATCTCGGAAGCCAAGCAGGGTCGGGCCTGGTTAGTACTTGAATGGGAGACCGCCTGGGAATACCAGGTGCTGTAAGCAATTAATTCTTTATTTAATTAATTATTTAATTATTTATTCTTATAATTTTTTTTCCAGAAATGCATCCTTTCTGTAAGCGTTCGCCGATGGCATGGCGTTGCCACATTAGTCTTGAAGTGGCTCTCGAATCGAGTCAGCGCTCGCTTACGGCCACACCACCCTGAGCACGCCCGCTCTCGTCTGATCTCGGAAGCCAAGCAGGGTCGGGCCTGGTTAGTACTTGGATGGGAGACCGCCTGGGAATACCAGGTGCTGTAAGCATTTAATTAATTATTTAATTATTTATTCATATAATTTTTTCCAGAAATGCATCCTTTCTGTAAGCGTTCGCACATGGCATGGCGTTGCCACATTAATCTTGAAGTGGCTCTCGAATCGAGTCGGCGCTCGCTTACGGCCACACCACCCTGAGCACGCCCGCTCTCGTCTGATCTCGGAAGCCAAGCAGGGTCGGGCCTGGTTAGTACTTGGATGGGAGACCGCCTGGGAATACCAGGTGCTGTAAGCATTTAATTAATTATTTAATTATTTTTTCATATAATTTTTTTCCAGAAATGCATCCTTTCTGTAAGCGTTCGCCGATGGCATGGCGTTGCCACATTAGTCTTGAAGTGGCTCTCGAATTGAGTCAGCGCTCGCTTATGGCCACACCACCCTGAGCATGCCCGCTCTCGTCTGATCTCGGAAGCCAAGCAGGGTCGGGCCTGGTTAGTACTTGGATGGGAGACCGCCTGGGAATACCAGGTGCTGTAAGCATTTAATTCTTTTTTTTAATTAATTATTTAATTATTTATTCATATAAATTTTTTCCAGAAATGCATCCTTTCTGTAAGTGTTCGCCGATGGCATGGCGTTGCCACATTAGTCTTGAAGTGGCTCTCGAATCGAGTCAGCGCTCGCTTACGGCCACACCACCCTGAGCACGCCCGCTCTCGTCTGATCTCGGAAGCCAAGCAGGGTCGGGCCTGGTTAGTACTTGGATGGGAGACCGCCTGGGAATACCAGGTGCTGTAAGCATTTAATTAATTATTTATTCATATAATTTTTTTCCAGAAATGCATCTATTCTGTAAGCGTTCGCCGATGGCATGGCGTTGCCACATTAGTCTTGAAGTGGCTCTCGAATCGAGTCAGCGCTCTCTTACGGCCACACCACCCTGAGCACGCCCGCTCTCGTCTGATCTCGGAAGCCAAGCAGGGTCGGGCCTGGTTAGTACTTGGATGGGAGACCGCCTGGGAATCCCAGGTGCTGTAAGCATTTAATTAATTATTTAATTATTTATTCATATAATTTTTTTCCAGAAATGCATCCTTTCTGTAAGCGTTCGCCGATGGCATGGCGTTGCCACATTAATCTTGAAGTGGCTCTCGAATTGAGTCAGCGCTCGTTTACGGCCACACCACCCTGAGCACGCCCGCTCTCGTCTGATCTCGGAAGCCAAGCAGGGTCGGGCCTGGTTAGTACTTGGATGGGAGACCGCCTGGGAATACCAGGTGCTGTAACCATTTAATTAATTATTTAATTATTTATTCATATAATTTTTTTCCAGAAATGCATCCTTTCTGTAAGCGTTCGCACGTGGCATGGCGTTGCCACATTAGTCTTGAAGTGGCTCTCGAATCGAGTCAGCGCTCGCTTACGGCCACACCACCCTGAGCACGCCCGCTCTCGTCTGATCTCGGAAGCCAAGCAGGGTCGGGCCTGGTTAGTACTTGGATGGGAGACCCCCTGGGAATACCAGGTGCTGTAAGCATTTAATTAATTATTTAATTATTTATTCATATAATTTTTTTCCAGAAATGCATCCTTTCTGTAAGCGTTCGCCGATGGCATGGCGTTGCCACATTAGTCTTGAAGTGGCTCTCGAATTGAGTCAGCGCTCGCTTATGGCCACACCACCCTGAGCACGCCCGCTCTCGTCTGATCTCGGAAGCCAAGCAGGGTCGGGCCTGGTTAGTACTTGGATGGGAGACCGCCTGGGAATACCAGGTGCTGTAAGCATTTAATTAATTATTTAATTATTTATTCATATAATTTTTTTCCAGAAATGCATCCTTTCTGTAAGCGTTCGCACATGGCATGGGGTTGCCACATTAGTCTTAAAGTGGCTCTCGAATCGAGTCAGCGCTCGCTTACGGCCACACCACCCTGAGCACGCCCGCTCTCGTCTGATCTCGGAAGCCAAGCAGGGTCGGGCCTGGTTAGTACTTGGATAGAAGACCGCCTGGGAATACCAGGTGCTGTAAGCATTTAATTATTTATTTAATTATTTATTCATATAATTTTTTTCCAGAAATGCATCCTTTCTGTAAGCGTTCGCACATGGCATGGCGTTGCCACATTAGTCTTGAAGTGGCTCTCGAATCGAGTCAGCGCTCGCTTACGGCCACACCACCCTGAGCACGCCCGCTCTCGTCTGATCTCGGAAGCCAAGCAGGGTCGGGCCTGGTTAGTACTTGGATGGGAGACCGCCTGGGAATACCAGGTGCTGTAAGCATTTAATTCTTTATTTAATTAATTATTTAATTATTTATTCATATAATTTTTTTCCAGAAATGCATCCTTTCTGTAAGCGTTCGCCGATGGCATGGCGTTGCCACATTAGTCTTGAAGTGGCTCTCGAATCGGGTCAGCGCTCGCTTACGGCCACACCACCCTGAGCACGCCCGCTCTCGTCTGATCTCGGAAGCCAAACAGGGTCGGGCCTGGTTAGTACTTGGATGGGAGACCTCCTGGGAATACCAGGTGCTGTAAGCATTTAATTCTTTATTTACTTAATTATTTAATTACTTATTAATATAATTTTTTTCCAGAAATGCAACCTTTCTGTAAGCGTTCGCCGATGGCATGGCGTTGCCACATTAGTCTTGAAGTGGCTCTCGAATCGAGTCAGCGCTCGCTTACGGCCTCACCACCCTGAGCACGCCCGCTCTCGTCTGATCTCGGAAGCCAAGCAGGGTCGGGCCTGGTTAGTACTTGGATGGGAGACCGCCTGGGAATACCAGGTGCTGTAAGCATTTAATTAATTATTTATTCATATAATTTTTTTCCAGAAATGCATCCTTTCTGTAAGCGTTCGCCGATGTAATGGCGTTGCCACATTAGTCTTGAAGTGGCTCTCGAATCGAGTCACCGCTCGCTTACGGCCACACCACCCTGAGCACGCCCGCTCTCGTCTGATCTCGGAAGCCAAGCAGGGTCGGGTCTGGTTAGTACTTGGATGGGAGACCGCCTGGGAATACCAGGTGCTGTAAGCATTTAATTCTTTATTTAATTAATTATTTAATTATTTATTCATATAAATTTTTTCCAGAAATGCATCCTTTCTGTAAGCGTTCGCCGATGGCATGGCGTTGCCACATTAGTCTTGAAGTGGCTCTCGAATCGAGTCAGCGCTCGCTTACGGCCACACCGTCCTGAGCACGCCCGCTCTCGTCTGATCTCGGAAGCCAAGCAGGGTCGGGCCTGGTTAGTACTTGGATGGGAGACCGCCTGGGAATACCAGGTGCTGTAAGCATTTAATTCTTTATTTAATTAATTATTTAATTATTTATTCATATACATTTTTTCCAGAAATGCATCCTTTCTGTAAGCGTTCGCCGATGGCATGGCGTTGCCACATTAGTCTTGAAGTGGCTCTCGAATCAAGTCAGCGCTCGCTTACGGCCACACCACCCTGAGCACGCCCGCTCTCATCTGATCCCAGAAGCCAAGCAGGGTCGGGCCTGGTTAGTACTTGGATGGGAGCCGCCTGGGAATACCAGGTGCTGTAAGCATTTAATTAATTATTTAATTATTTATTCATATAATTTTTTCCAGAAATGCATCCTTTCTGTAAGCGTTCGCACATGGCATGGCGTTGCCACATTAGTCTTGAAGTGGCTCTCGAATCGAGTCAGCGCTCGCTTACGGCCACACCACCCTGAGCACGCCCGCTCTCGTCTGATCTCGGAAGCCAAGCAGGGTCGGGCCTGGTTAGTACTTGGATGGGAGACCGCCTGGGAATACCAGGTGCTGTAAGCATTTAATTAATTATTTAATTATTTATTCATATAATTTTTTTCCAGAAATGCATCCTTTCTGTAAGCGTTCGCCGATGGCATGGCGTTGCCACATTAGTCTTGAAGTGGCTCTCGAATCGAGTCAGCGCTCGCTTACGGCCACACCACCCTGAGCACGCCCGCTCTCGTCTGATCTCGGAAGCCAAGCAGGGTCGGGCCTGGTTAGTACTTGGATGGGAGACCGCCTGGGAATACCAGGTGCTGTAAGCATTTAATTAATTATTTAATTATTTATTCATATAATTTTTTTCCAGAAATGCATCCTTTCTGTAAGCGTTCGCCGATGGCATGGCGTTGCCACATTAGTCTTGAAGTGGCTCTCGAATTGAGTCAGCGCTCGCTTCATGGCCACACCACCCTGAGCACGCCCGCTCTCGTCTGATCTCGGAAGCCAAGCAGGGTCGGGCCTGGTTAGTACTTGGATGGGAGACCGCCTGGGAGTACCAGGTGCTGTAAGCATTTAATTAATTATTTAATTATTTATTCATATAATTTTTTCCAGAAATGCATCCTTTCTGTAAGCGTTCGCACATGGCATGGCGTTGCCACATTAGTCTTAAAGTGGCTCTCTAATCGAGTTAGCGCTCGCTTACGGCCACACCACCCTGAGCACGCCCGCTCTCGTCTGATCTCGGAAGCCAAGCAGGGTCGGGCCTGGTTAGTACTTGGATGGGAGACCGCCTGGGAATACCAGGTGCTGTAAGCATTTAATTATTTATTTATTTAATTAATTATTTAATTACTTATTCATATAATTTTTTTCCAGAAATGCATCCTTTCTGTAAGCGTTCGCCGATGGCATGGCGTTGCCACATTAGTCTTGAAGTGGCTCTCGAATCGAGTCAGCGCTCGCTTATGGCCACACCAACCTGAGCACGCCCGCTCTCGTCTGATCTCGGAAGCCAAGCAGGGTCGGGCCTGGTTAGTACTTGGATGGGAGACCGCCTGGGAATACCAGGTGCTGTAAGCATTTAATTAATTATTTAATTATTTATTCATATAATTTTTTCCAGAAATGCATCCTTTCTGTAAGCGTTCGCACATGGCATGGCGTTGCCACATTAGTCTTGAAGTGGCTCTCGAATCGAGTCGGCGCTCGCTTACGGCCACACCACCCTGAGCACGCCCGCTCTCGTCTGATCTCGGAAGCCAAGCAGGGTCGGGCCTGGTTAGTACTTGGATGGGAGACCGCCTGGGAATACCAGGTGCTGTAAGCATTTAATTAATTATTTAATTATTTTTTCATATAATTTTTTTCCAGAAATGCATCCTTTCTGTAAGCGTTCGCCGATGGCATGGCGTTGCCACATTAGTCTTGAAGTGGCTCTCGAATTGAGTCAGCGCTCGCTTATGGCCACACCACCCTGAGCACGCCCGCTCTCGTCTGATCTCGGAAGCCAAGCAGGGTCGGGTCTGGTTAGTACTTGGATGGGAGACCGCCTGGGAATACCAGGTGCTGTAAGCATTTAATTCTTTATTTAATTAATTATTTAATTATTTATTCATATAAATTTTTTCCAGAAATGCATCCTTTCTGTAAGCGTTCGCTGATGGCATGGCGTTGCCACATTAGTCTTGAAGTGGCTCTCGAATCGAGTCAGCGCTCGCTTACGGCCACACCGTCCTGAGCACGCCCGCTCTCGTCTGATCTCGGAAGCCTAGCAGGGTCGGGCCTGGTTAGTACTTGGATGGGAGACCGCCTGGGAATACCAGGTGCTGTAAGCATTTAATTCTTTATTTAATTAATTATTTAATTATTTATTCATATACATTTTTTCCAGAAATGCATCCTTTCTGTAAGCGTTCGCCGATGGCATGGCGTTGCCACATTAGTCTTGAAGTGGCTCTCGAATCAAGTCAGCGCTCGCTTACGGCCACACCACCCTGAGCACGCCCGCTCTCATCTGATCCCAGAAGCCAAGCAGGGTCGGGCCTGGTTAGTACTTGGATGGGAGCCGCCTGGGAATACCAGGTGCTGTAAGCATTTAATTAATTATTTAATTATTTATTCATATAATTTTTTCCAGAAATGCATCCTTTCTGTAAGCGTTCGCACATGGCATGGCGTTGCCACATTAGTCTTGAAGTGGCTCTCGAATCGAGTCAGCGCTCGCTTACGGCCACACCACCCTGAGCACGCCCGCTCTCGTCTGATCTCGGAAGCCAAGCAGGGTCGGGCCTGGTTAGTACTTGGATGGGAGACCGCCTGGGAATACCAGGTGCTGTAAGCATTTAATTAATTATTTAATTATTTATTCATATAATTTTTTTCCAGAAATGCATCCTTTCTGTAAGCGATCGCCGATGGCATGGCGTTGCCACATTAGTCTTGAAGTGGCTCTCGAATCGAGTCAGCGCTCGCTTACGGCCACACCACCCTGAGCACGCCCGCTCTCGTCTGATCTCGGAAGCCAAGCAGGGTCGGGTCTGGTTAGTACTTGGATGGGAGACCGCCTGGGAATACCAGGTGCTGTAAGCATTTATTTAATTACTTAATTATTTATTCATATAATTTTTTTCCAGAAATGCATCCTTTCTGTAAGCGTTCGCCGATGGCATGGCGTTGCCACATTAGTCTTAAAGTGGCTCTCTAATCGAGTTAGCGCTCGCTTACGGCCACACCACCCTGAGCACGCCCGCTCTCGTCTGATCTCGGAAGCCAAGCAGGGTCGGGCCTGGTTAGTACTTGGATGGGAGACCGCCTGGGAATACCAGGTGCTGTAAGCATTTAATTATTTATTTATTTAATTAATTATTTAATTACTTATTCATATAATTTTTTTCCAGAAATGCATCCTTTTTGTAAGCGTTCGCCGATGGCATGGCGTTGCCACATTAGTCTTGAAGTGGCTCTCGAATCGAGTCAGCGCTCGCTTATGGCCACACCAACCTGAGCACGCCCGCTCTCGTCTGATCTCGGAAGCCAAGCAGGGTCGGGCCTGGTTAGTACTTGGATGGGAGACCGCCTGGGAATACCAGGTGCTGTAAGCATTTAATTAATTATTTAATTATTTATTCATATAATTTTTTCCAGAAATGCATCCTTTCTGTAAGCGTTCGCACATGGCATGGCGTTGCCACATTAGTCTTGAAGTGGCTCTCGAATCGAGTCGGCGCTCGCTTACGGCCACACCACCCTGAGCACGCCCGCTCTCGTCTGATCTCGGAAGCCAAGCAGGGTCGGGCCTGGTTAGTACTTGGATGGGAGACCGCCTGGGAATACCAGGTGCTGTAAGCATTTAATTCTTTATTTAATTAATTATTTAATTATTTATTCATATAATTTTTTTCCAGAAATGCATCCTTTCTGTAAGCGTTCGCCGATGGCATGGCGTTGCCACATTAGTCTTGAAGTGGCTCTCGAATCGGGTCAGCGCTCGCTTACGGCCACACCACCCTGAGCACGCCCGCTCTCGTCTGATCTCGGAAGCCAAACAGGGTCGGGCCTGGTTAGTACTTGGATGGGAGACCTCCTGGGAATACCAGGTGCTGTAAGCATTTAATTCTTTATTTACTTAATTATTTAATTACTTATTCATATAATTTTTTTCCAGAAATGCAACCTTTCTGTAAGCGTTCGCCGATGGCATGGCGTTGCCACATTAGTCTTGAAGTGGCTCTCGAATCGAGTCAGCGCTCGCTTACGGCCTCACCACCCTGAGCACGCCCGCTCTCGTCTGATCTCGGAAGCCAAGCAGGGTCGGGCCTGGTTAGTACTTGGATGGGAGACCGCCTGGGAATACCAGGTGCTGTAAGCATTTAATTAATTATTTATTCATATAATTTTTTCCAGAAATGCATCCTTTCTGTAAGCGTTCGTTGATGGCATGGCGTTGCCACATTAGTCTTAAAGTGGCTCTCGAATCGAGTCAGCGCTCGCTTACGGCCACACCACCCTGAGCACGCCCGCTCTCGTCTGATCTCGAAGCCAAGCAGGGTCGGGCCTGGTTAGTACTTGGATGGGAGACCGCCTGGGAATACCAGGTGCTGTAAGCATTTAATTATTTATTTAATTATTTATTCATATATTTTTTTTTCCAGAAATGCATCCTTTCTGTAAGCGTTCGCCGATGGCATGGCGTTGCCACATTAATCTTGAAGTGGCTCTCGAATTGAGTCAGCGCTCGCTTACGGCCACACCACCCTGAGCACGCCCGCTCTCCTCTGATCTCGGAAGCCAAGCAGGGTCTGGCCTGGTTAGTACTTGGATGGGAGACCGCCTGGGAATACCAGGTGCTGTAAGCATTTAATTAATTATTTAATTATTTATTCATATATTTTTTTTCCAGAAATGCATCCTTTCTGTAAGCGTTCGCCGATGGCATGGCGTTGCCACATTAGTCTTGAAGTGGCTCTCGAATTGAGTCAGCGCTCGCTTATGGCCACACCACCCTGAGCACGCCCGCTCTCGTCTGATCTCGGAAGCCAAGCAGGGTCGGGCCTGGTTAGTACTTGGATGGGAGACCGCCTGGGAATACCAGGTGCTGTAAGCATTTAATTAATTATTTAATTATTTATTCATATAATTTTTTCCAGAAATGCATCCTTTCTGTAAGCGTTCGCACATGGCATGGGGTTGCCACATTAGTCTTAAAGTGGCTCTCGAATCGAGTCAGCGCTCGCTTACGGCCACACCACCCTGAGCACGCCCGCTCTCGTCTGATCTCGGAAGCCAAGCAGGGTCGGGCCTGGTTAGTACTTGGATGGGAGACCGCCTGGGAATACCAGGTGCTGTAAGCATTTAATTATTTATTTAATTATTTATTCATATAATTTTTTTCCAGAAATGCATCCTTTCTGTAAGCGTTCGCACATGGCATGGCGTTGCCACATTAGTCTTGAAGTGGCTCTCGAATCGAGTCAGCGCTCGCTTACGGCCACACCACCCTGAGCACGCCCGCTCTCGTCTGATCTCGGAAGCCAAGCAGGGTCGGGCCTGGTTAGTACTTGGATGGGAGACCGCCTGGGAATACCAGGTGCTGTAAGCATTTAATTCTTTATTTAATTAATTATTTAATTATTTATTCATATAATTTTTTTCCAGAAATGCATCCTTTCTGTAAGCGTTCGCCGATGGCATGGCGTTGCCACATTAGTCTTGAAGTGGCTCTCGAATCGGGTCAGCGCTCGCTTACGGCCACACCACCCTGAGCACGCCCGCTCTCGTCTGATCTCGGAAGCCAAACAGGGTCGGGCCTGGTTAGTACTTGGATGGGAGACCTCCTGGGAATACCAGGTGCTGTAAGCATTTAATTCTTTATTTACTTAATTATTTAATTACTTATTAATATAATTTTTTTCCAGAAATGCAACCTTTCTGTAAGCGTTCGCCGATGGCATGGCGTTGCCACATTAGTCTTGAAGTGGCTCTCGAATCGAGTCAGCGCTCGCTTACGGCCTCACCACCCTGAGCACGCCCGCTCTCGTCTGATCTCGGAAGCCAAGCAGGGTCGGGCCTGGTTAGTACTTGGATGGGAGACCGCCTGGGAATACCAGGTGCTGTAAGCATTTAATTAATTATTTATTCATATAATTTTTTTCCAGAAATGCATCCTTTCTGTAAGCGTTCGCCGATGTAATGGCGTTGCCACATTAGTCTTGAAGTGGCTCTCGAATCGAGTCACCGCTCGCTTACGGCCACACCACCCTGAGCACGCCCGCTCTCGTCTGATCTCGGAAGCCAAGCAGGGTCGGGTCTGGTTAGTACTTGGATGGGAGACCGCCTGGGAATACCAGGTGCTGTAAGCATTTAATTCTTTATTTAATTAATTATTTAATTATTTATTCATATAAATTTTTTCCAGAAATGCATCCTTTCTGTAAGCGTTCGCCGATGGCATGGCGTTGCCACATTAGTCTTGAAGTGGCTCTCGAATCGAGTCAGCGCTCGCTTACGGCCACACCGTCCTGAGCACGCCCGCTCTCGTCTGATCTCGGAAGCCAAGCAGGGTCGGGCCTGGTTAGTACTTGGATGGGAGACCGCCTGGGAATACCAGGTGCTGTAAGCATTTAATTCTTTATTTAATTAATTATTTAATTATTTATTCATATACATTTTTTCCAGAAATGCATCCTTTCTGTAAGCGTTCGCCGATGGCATGGCGTTGCCACATTAGTCTTGAAGTGGCTCTCGAATCAAGTCAGCGCTCGCTTACGGCCACACCACCCTGAGCACGCCCGCTCTCATCTGATCCCAGAAGCCAAGCAGGGTCGGGCCTGGTTAGTACTTGGATGGGAGCCGCCTGGGAATACCAGGTGCTGTAAGCATTTAATTAATTATTTAATTATTTATTCATATAATTTTTTCCAGAAATGCATCCTTTCTGTAAGCGTTCGCACATGGCATGGCGTTGCCACATTAGTCTTGAAGTGGCTCTCGAATCGAGTCAGCGCTCGCTTACGGCCACACCACCCTGAGCACGCCCGCTCTCGTCTGATCTCGGAAGCCAAGCAGGGTCGGGCCTGGTTAGTACTTGGATGGGAGACCGCCTGGGAATACCAGGTGCTGTAAGCATTTAATTAATTATTTAATTATTTATTCATATAATTTTTTTCCAGAAATGCATCCTTTCTGTAAGCGTTCGCCGATGGCATGGCGTTGCCACATTAGTCTTGAAGTGGCTCTCGAATCGAGTCAGCGCTCGCTTACGGCCACACCACCCTGAGCACGCCCGCTCTCGTCTGATCTCGGAAGCCAAGCAGGGTCGGGTCTGGTTAGTACTTGGATGGGAGACCGCCTGGGAATACCAGGTGCTGTAAGCATTTAATTAATTATTTAATTATTTATTCATATAATTTTTTTCCAGAAATGCATCCTTTCTGTAAGCGTTCGCCGATGGCATGGCGTTGCCACATTAGTCTTGAAGTGGCTCTCGAATTGAGTCAGCGCTCGCTTCATGGCCACACCACCCTGAGCACGCCCGCTCTCGTCTGATCTCGGAAGCCAAGCAGGGTCGGGCCTGGTTAGTACTTGGATGGGAGACCGCCTGGGAGTACCAGGTGCTGTAAGCATTTAATTAATTTTTTAATTATTTATTCATATAATTTTTTCCAGAAATGCATCCTTTCTGTAAGCGTTCGCACATGGCATGGCGTTGCCACATTAGTCTTAAAGTGGCTCTCTAATCGAGTTAGCGCTCGCTTACGGCCACACCACCCTGAGCACGCCCGCTCTCGTCTGATCTCGGAAGCCAAGCAGGGTCGGGCCTGGTTAGTACTTGGATGGGAGACCGCCTGGGAATACCAGGTGCTGTAAGCATTTAATTAATTATTTAATTATTTTTTCATATAATTTTTTTCCAGAAATGCATCCTTTCTGTAAGCGTTCGCCGATGGCATGGCGTTGCCACATTAGTCTTGAAGTGGCTCTCGAATTGAGTCAGCGCTCGCTTATGGCCACACCACCCTGAGCACGCCCGCTCTCGTCTGATCTCGGAAGCCAAGCAGGGTCGGGTCTGGTTAGTACTTGGATGGGAGACCGCCTGGGAATACCAGGTGCTGTAAGCATTTAATTCTTTATTTAATTAATTATTTAATTATTTATTCATATAAATTTTTTCCAGAAATGCATCCTTTCTGTAAGCGTTCGCTGATGGCATGGCGTTGCCACATTAGTCTTGAAGTGGCTCTCGAATCGAGTCAGCGCTCGCTTACGGCCACACCGTCCTGAGCACGCCCGCTCTCGTCTGATCTCGGAAGCCAAGCAGGGTCGGGCCTGGTTAGTACTTGGATGGGAGACCGCCTGGGAATACCAGGTGCTGTAAGCATTTAATTCTTTATTTAATTAATTATTTAATTATTTATTCATATACATTTTTTCCAGAAATGCATCCTTTCTGTAAGCGTTCGCCGATGGCATGGCGTTGCCACATTAGTCTTGAAGTGGCTCTCGAATCAAGTCAGCGCTCGCTTACGGCCACACCACCCTGAGCACGCCCGCTCTCATCTGATCCCAGAAGCCAAGCAGGGTCGGGCCTGGTTAGTACTTGGATGGGAGCCGCCTGGGAATACCAGGTGCTGTAAGCATTTAATTAATTATTTAATTATTTATTCATATAATTTTTTCCAGAAATGCATCCTTTCTGTAAGCGTTCGCACATGGCATGGCGTTGCCACATTAGTCTTGAAGTGGCTCTCGAATCGAGTCGGCGCTCGCTTACGGCCACACCACCCTGAGCACGCCCGCTCTCGTCTGATCTCGGAAGCCAAGCAGGGTCGGGCCTGGTTAGTACTTGGATGGGAGACCGCCTGGGAATACCAGGTGCTGTAAGCATTTAATTAATTATTTAATTATTTATTCATATAATTTTTTTCCAGAAATGCATCCTTTCTGTAAGCGTTCGCCGATGGCATGGCGTTGCCACATTAGTCTTGAAGTGGCTCTCGAATCGAGTCAGCGCTCGCTTACGGCCACACCACCCTGAGCACGCCCGCTCTCGTCTGATCTCGGAAGCCAAGCAGGGTCGGGTCTGGTTAGTACTTGGATGGGAGACCGCCTGGGAATACCAGGTGCTGTAA
>NC_073357.2:15227500-15235000 GCF_027580225.2 Misgurnus anguillicaudatus
CAAGCAGGGTAGGGCCTGGTTAGTACTTGGATGGGAGACCGCCTGGGAATACCAGGTGCTGTAAGCATTTAATTAATTATTTAATTATTTATTCATATAATTTTTTCCAGAAATGCATCCTTTCTGTAAGCGTTCGCACATGGCATGGCGTTGCCACATTAGTCTTGAAGTGGCTCTCGAATCTAGTCAGCGCTCGCTTACGGCCACACCACCCTGAGCACGCCCGCTCTCGTCTGATCTCGGAAGCCAAGCAGGGTCGGGCCTGGTTAGTACTTGGATGGGAGACCGCCTGGGAATACCAGGTGCTGTAAGCATTTAATTAATTATTTAATTATTTATTCATATAGTTTTTTTCCAGAAATGCATCCTTTCTGTAAGCGTTCGTTGATGGCATGGCGTTGCCACATTAGTCTTAAAGTGGCTCTCGAATCGAGTCAGCGCTCGCTTACGGCCACACCACCCTGAGCACGCCCGCTCTCGTCTGATCTCGGAAGCCAAGCAGGGTCGGGCCTGGTTAGTACTTGGATGGGAGACCGCCTGGGAATACCAGGTGCTGTAAGCATTTAATTATTTATTTAATTATTTATTCATATATTTTTTTTCCAGAAATGCATCCTTTCTGTAAGCGTTCGCCGATGGCATGGCGTTGCCACATTAATCTTGAAGTGGCTCTCGAATTGAGTCAGCGCTCGCTTACGGCCACACCACCCTGAGCACGCCCGCTCTCCTCTGATCTCGGAAGCCAAGCAGGGTCTGGCCTGGTTAGTACTTGGATGGGAGACCGCCTGGGAATACCAGGTGCTGTAAGCATTTAATTAATTATTTAATTATTTATTCATATAATTTTTTCCAGAAATGCATCCTTTCTGTAAGCGTTCGCACATGGCATGGCGTTGCCACATTAGTCTTGAAGTGGCTCTCGAATCGAGTCAGCGCTCGCTTACGGCCACACCACCCTGAGCACGCCCGCTCTCGTCTGATCTCGGAAGCCAAGCAGGGTCGGGCCTGGTTAGTACTTGGATGGGAGACCGCCTGGGAATACCAGGTGCTGTAAGCATTTAATTAATTATTTAATTATTTATTCATATAATTTTTTTCCAGAAATGCATCCTTTCTGTAAGCGTTCGCCGATGGCATGGCGTTGCCACATTAGTCTTGAAGTGGCTCTCGAATCGAGTCAGCGCTCGCTTACGGCCACACCACCCTGAGCACGCCCGCTCTCGTCTGATCTCGGAAGCCAAGCAGGGTCGGGCCTGGTTAGTACTTGGATGGGAGACCGCCTGGGAATACCAGGTGCTGTAAGCATTTAATTAATTATTTAATTATTTATTCATATAATTTTTTTCCAGAAATGCATCCTTTCTGTAAGCGTTCGCCGATGGCATGGCGTTGCCACATTAGTCTTGAAGTGCCCTCGAATTGAGTCAGCGCTCGCTTCATGGCCACACCACCCTGAGCACGCCCGCTCTCGTCTGATCTCGGAAGCCAAGCAGGGTCGGGCCTGGTTAGTACTTGGATGGGAGACCGCCTGGGAATACCAGGTGCTGTAAGCATTCAATTAATTATTTAATTAGTTATTCATATAATTTTTTCCAGAAATGCATCCTTTCTGTAAGCGTTCGCACATGGCATGGCGTTGCCACATTAGTCTTAAAGTGGCTCTCGAATCGAGTCAGCGCTCGCTTACGGCCACACCACCCTGAGCACGCCCGCTCTCGTCTGATCTCGGAAGCCAAGCAGGGTCGGGCCTGGTTAGTACTTGGATGGGAGACCGCCTGGGAATACCAGGTGCTGTAAGCATTTAATTAATTATTTATTCATATAATTTTTTCCAGAAATGCATCCTTTCTGTAAGCGTTCGCCGATGGCATGGCGTTCCCACATTAGTCTTGAAGTGGCTCTCGAATCGAGTCTGCGCTCGCTTACGGCCACACCACCCTGAGCACGCCCGCTCTCGTCTGATCTCGGAAGCCAAGCAGGGTCGGGCCTGGTTAGTACTTGAATGGGAGACCGCCTGGGAATACCAGGTGCTGTAAGCAATTAATTCTTTATTTAATTAATTATTTAATTATTTATTCATATAATTTTTTTTCCAGAAATGCATCCTTTCTGTAAGCGTTCGCCGATGGCATGGCGTTGCCACATTAGTCTTGAAGTGGCTCTCGAATCGAGTCAGCGCTCGCTTACGGCCACACCACCCTGAGCACGCCCGCTCTCGTCTGATCTCGGAAGCCAAGCAGGGTCGGGCCTGGTTAGTACTTGGATGGGAGACCGCCTGGGAATACCAGGTGCTGTAAGCATTTAATTAATTATTTAATTATTTATTCATATAATTTTTTCCAGAAATGCATCCTTTCTGTAAGCGTTCGCACATGGCATGGCGTTGCCACATTAGTCTTGAAGTGGCTCTCGAATCGAGTCGGCGCTCGCTTACGGCCACACCACCCTGAGCACGCCCGCTCTCGTCTGATCTCGGAAGCCAAGCAGGGTCGGGCCTGGTTAGTACTTGGATGGGAGACCGCCTGGGAATACCAGGTGCTGTAAGCATTTAATTAATTATTTAATTATTTTTTCATATAATTTTTTTCCAGAAATGCATCCTTTCTGTAAGCGTTCGCCGATGGCATGGCGTTGCCACATTAGTCTTGAAGTGGCTCTCGAATTGAGTCAGCGCTCGCTTATGGCCACACCACCCTGAGCACGCCCGCTCTCGTCTGATCTCGGAAGCCAAGCAGGGTCGGGCCTGGTTAGTACTTGGATGGGAGACCGCCTGGGAATACCAGGTGCTGTAAGCATTTAATTAATTATTTAATTATTTATTCATATAATTTTTTCCAGAAATGCATCCTTTCTGTAAGCGTTCGCACATGGCATGGGGTTGCCACATTAGTCTTAAAGTGGCTCTCGAATCGAGTCAGCGCTCGCTTACGGCCACACCACCCTGAGCACGCCCGCTCTCGTCTGATCTCGGAAGCCAAGCAGGGTCGGGCCTGGTTAGTACTTGGATGGGAGACCGCCTGGGAATACCAGGTGCTGTAAGCATTTAATTATTTATTTAATTATTTATTCATATAATTTTTTTCCAGAAATGCATCCTTTCTGTAAGCGTTCGCACATGGCATGGCGTTGCCACATTAGTCTTGAAGTGGCTCTCGAATCGAGTCAGCGCTCGCTTACGGCCACACCACCCTGAGCACGCCCGCTCTCGTCTGATCTCGGAAGCCAAGCAGGGTCGGGCCTGGTTAGTACTTGGATGGGAGACCGCCTGGGAATACCAGGTGCTGTAAGCATTTAATTAATTATTTAATTATTTATTCATATAATTTTTTCCAGAAATGAATCCTTTCTGTAAGCGTTCGCACATGGCATGGCGTTGCCACATTAGTCTTGAAGTGGCTCTCGAATCGAGTCAGCGCTCGCTTATGGCCACACCACCCTGAGCACGCCCGCTCTCGTCTGATCTCGGAAGCCAAGCAGGGTCGGGCCTGGTTAGTACTTGGATGGGAGACCGCCTGGGAATACCAGGTGCTGTAAGCATTTAATTAATTATTTAATTATTTATTCATATAATTTTTTCCAGAAATGCATCCTTTCTGTAAGCGTTCGCACATGGCATGGGGTTGCCACATTAGTCTTAAAGTGGCTCTCGAATCGAGTCAGCGCTCGCTTACGGCCACACCACCCTGAGCACGCCCGCTCTCTTCTGATCTCGGAAGCCAAGCAGGGTCGGGCCTGGTTAGTACTTGGATGGGAGACCGCCTGGGAATACCAGGTGCTGTAAGCATTTAATTATTTATTTAATTATTTATTCATATAATTTTTTTCCAGAAATGCATCCTTTCTGTAAGCGTTCGCACATGGCATGGCGTTGCCACATTAGTCTTGAAGTGGCTCTCGAATCGAGTCAGCGCTCGCTTACGGCCACACCACCCTGAGCACGCCCGCTCTCGTCTGATCTCGGAAGCCAAGCAGGGTCGGGCCTGGTTAGTACTTGGATGGGAGACCGCCTGGGAATACCAGGTGCTGTAAGCATTTAATTAATTATTTAATTATTTATTCATATAATTTTTTCCAGAAATGAATCCTTTCTGTAAGCGTTCGCACATGGCATGGCGTTGCCACATTAGTCTTGAAGTGGCTCTCGAATCGAGTCAGCGCTCGCTTACGGCCACACCACCCTGAGCACGCCCGCTCTCGTCTGATCTCGGAAGCCAAGCAGGGTCGGGCCTGGTTAGTACTTGGATGGGAGACCGCCTGGGAATACCAGGTGCTGTAAGCATTTAATTAATTATTTAATTATTTATTCATATAATTTTTTTCCAGAAATGCATCCTTTCTGTAAGCGTTCGCCGATGGCATGGCGTTGCCACATTAGTCTTGAAGTGGCTCTCGAATCGAGTCAGCGCTCGCTTACGGCCACACCACCCTGAGCACGCCCGCTCTCGTCTGATCTCGGAAGCCAAGCAGGGTCGGGCCTGGTTAGTACTTGGATGGGAGACCGCCTGGGAATACCAGGTGCTGTAAGCATTTAATTAATTATTTAATTATTTATTCATATAATTTTTTTCCAGAAATGCATCCTTTCTGTAAGCGTTCGCCGATGGCATGGCGTTGCCACATTAGTCTTGAAGTGCCCTCGAATTGAGTCAGCGCTCGCTTCATGGCCACACCACCCTGAGCACGCCCGCTCTCGTCTGATCTCGGAAGCCAAGCAGGGTCGGGCCTGGTTAGTACTTGGATGGGAGACCGCCTGGGAATACCAGGTGCTGTAAGCATTCAATTAATTATTTAATTATTTATTCATATAATTTTTTCCAGAAATGCATCCTTTCTGTAAGCGTTCGCACATGGCATGGCGTTGCCACATTAGTCTTAAAGTGGCTCTCGAATCGAGTCAGCGCTCGCTTACGGCCACACCACCCTGAGCACGCCCGCTCTCGTCTGATCTCGGAAGCCAAGCAGGGTCGGGCCTGGTTAGTACTTGGATGGGAGACCGCCTGGGAATACCAGGTGCTGTAAGCATTTAATTAATTATTTATTCATATAATTTTTTTCCAGAAATGCATCCTTTCTGTAAGCGTTCGCCGATGGCATGGCGTTCCCACATTAGTCTTGAAGTGGCTCTCGAATCGAGTCAGCGCTCGCTTACGGCCACACCACCCTGAGCACGCCCGCTCTCGTCTGATCTCGGAAGCCAAGCAGGGTCGGGCCTGGTTAGTACTTGGATGGGAGACCGCCTGGGAATACCAGGTGCTGTAAGCATTTAATTTTTTATTTAATTAATTATTTAATTATTTATTCATATAATTTTTTTCCAGAAATGCATCCTTTCTGTAAGCGTTCGCCGATGGCATGGCGTTGCCACATTAGTCTTGAAGTGGCTCTCGAATCGAGTCAGCGCTCGCTTACGGCCACACCACCCTGAGCACGCCCGCTCTCGTCTGATCTCGGAAGCCAAGCAGGGTCGGGCCTGGTTAGTACTTGAATGGGAGACCGCCTGGGAATACCAGGTGCTGTAAGCAATTAATTCTTTATTTAATTAATTATTTAATTATTTATTCATATAATTTTTTTCCAGAAATGCATCCTTTCTGTAAGCGTTCGCCGATGGCATGGCGTTGCCACATTAGTCTTGAAGTGGCTCTCGAATCGAGTCAGCGCTCGCTTACGGCCACACCACCCTGAGCACGCCCGCTCTCGTCTGATCTCGGAAGCCAAGCAGGGTCGGGCCTGGTTAGTACTTGGATGGGAGACCGCCTGGGAATACCAGGTGCTGTAAGCATTTAATTAATTATTTAATTATTTATTCATATAATTTTTTCCAGAAATGCATCCTTTCTGTAAGCGTTCGCACATGGCATGGCGTTGCCACATTAGTCTTGAAGTGGCTCTCGAATCGAGTCGGCGCTCGCTTACGGCCACACCACCCTGAGCACGCCCGCTCTCGTCTGATCTCGGAAGCCAAGCAGGGTCGGGCCTGGTTAGTACTTGGATGGGAGACCGCCTGGGAATACCAGGTGCTGTAAGCATTTAATTAATTATTTAATTATTTTTTCATATAATTTTTTTCCAGAAATGCATCCTTTCTGTAAGCGTTCGCCGATGGCATGGCGTTGCCACATTAGTCTTGAAGTGGCTCTCGAATTGAGTCAGCGCTCGCTTATGGCCACACCACCCTGAGCATGCCCGCTCTCGTCTGATCTCGGAAGCCAAGCAGGGTCGGGCCTGGTTAGTACTTGGATGGGAGACCGCCTGGGAATACCAGGTGCTGTAAGCATTTAATTCTTTATTTAATTAATTATTTAATTATTTATTCATATAAATTTTTTCCAGAAATGCATCCTTTCTGTAAGTGTTCGCCGATGGCATGGCGTTGCCACATTAGTCTTGAAGTGGCTCTCGAATCGAGTCAGCGCTCGCTTACGGCCACACCACCCTGAGCACGCCCGCTCTCGTCTGATCTCGGAAGCCAAGCAGGGTCGGGCCTGGTTAGTACTTGGATGGGAGACCGCCTGGGAATACCAGGTGCTGTAAGCATTTAATTAATTATTTATTCATATAATTTTTCCCAGAAATGCATCTATTCTGTAAGCGTTCGCCGATGGCATGGCGTTGCCACATTAGTCTTGAAGTGGCTCTCGAATCGAGTCAGCGCTCGCTTACGGCCACACCACCCTGAGCACGCCCGCTCTCGTCTGATCTCGGAAGCCAAGCAGGGTCGGGCCTGGTTAGTACTTGGATGGGAGACCGCCTGGGAATCCCAGGTGCTGTAAGCATTTAATTAATTATTTAATTATTTATTCATATAATTTTTTTCCAGAAATGCATCCTTTCTGTAAGCGTTCGCCGATGGCATGGCGTTGCCACATTAATCTTGAAGTGGCTCTCGAATTGAGTCAGCGCTCGTTTACGGCCACACCACCCTGAGCACGCCCGCTCTCGTCTGATCTCGGAAGCCAAGCAGGGTCGGGCCTGGTTAGTACTTGGATGGGAGACCGCCTGGGAATACCAGGTGCTGTAACCATTTAATTAATTATTTAATTATTTATTCATATAATTTTTTCCAGAAATGCATCCTTTCTGTAAGCGTTCGCACGTGGCATGGCGTTGCCACATTAGTCTTGAAGTGGCCCTCGAATCGAGTCAGCGCTCGCTTACGGCCACACCACCCTGAGCACGCCCGCTCTCGTCTGATCTCGGAAGCCAAGCAGGGTCGGGCCTGGTTAGTACTTGGATGGGAGACCCCCTGGGAATACCAGGTGCTGTAAGCATTTAATTAATTATTTAATTATTTATTCATGTAATTTTTTTCCAGAAATGCATCCTTTCTGTAAGCGTTCGCCGATGGCATGGCGTTGCCACATTAGTCTTGAAGTGGCTCTCGAATTGAATCAGCGCTCGCTTATGGCCACACCACCCTGAGCACGCCCGCTCTCGTCTGATCTCGGAAGCCAAGCAGGGTCGGGCCTGGTTAGTACTTGGATGGGAGACCGCCTGGGA
>NC_073357.2:15242500-15245000 GCF_027580225.2 Misgurnus anguillicaudatus
CCACCCTGAGCACGCCCGCTCTCGTCTGATCTCTGAAGCCAAGCAGGGTCGGGCCTGGTTAGTACTTGGATGGGAGACCGCCTGGGAATACCAGGTGCTGTAAGCATTTAATTATTTATTTAATTAATTATTTAATTACTTATTCATATATTTTTTTTCCAGAAATGCATCCTTTGTGTAAGCGTTCGCCGATGGCATGGCGTTGCCACATTAGTCTTGAAGTGGCTCTCGAATCGAGTCAGCGCTCGCTTACGGCCACACCACCCTGAGCACGCCCGCTCTCGTCTGATCTCGGAAGCCAAGCAGGGTCGGGCCTGGTTAGTACTTGGATGGGAGACCGCCTGGGAATACCAGGTGCTGTAAGCATGTAATTCTTTATTTAATTAATTATTTAATTATTTATTCATATAATTTTGTTCCAGAAATGCATCCTTTCTGTAAGCGTTCGCCGATGGCATGGCGTTGCCACATTAGTCTTGAAGTGGCTCTCGAATCGAGTCAGCACTCGCTTACGGCCACACCACCCTGAGCACGCCCGCTCTCGTCTGATCTCGGAAGCCAAGCAGGGTCGGGCCTGGTTAGTACTTGGATGGGAGACCTACTGGGAATACCAGGTGCTGTAAGCATTTAATTCTTTATTTAAATAATTATTTAATTACTTATTCATATAATTTTTTTCCAGAAATGCATCCTTTCTGTAAGCGTTCGCCGATGGCATGGCGTTGCCACATTAGTCTTGAAGTGGCTCTCGAATCGAGTCAGCGCTCGCTTACGGCCACACCGCCCTGAGCACGCCCGCTCTCGTCTGATCTCGGAAGCCAAGCAGGGTCGGGCCTGGTTAGTACTTGGATGGGAGACCGCCTGGGAATAGCAGGTGCTGTAAGCATTTAATTAATTATTTAATTATTTATTCATATAATTTTTTTCCAGAAATGCATCCTTTCTGTAAGCGTTCGCCGATGGTATGGCGTTGCCACATTAGTCTTGAAGTGGCTCTCGAATCGAGTCAGCGCTCGCTTACGGCCACACCACCCTGAGCATGCCCGCTCTCGTCTGATCTCGGAAGCCAAGCAGGGTCGGGCCTGGTTAGTACTTGGATGGGAGACCGCCTGGGAATACCAGGTGCTGTAAGCATTTAATTAATTATTTAATTATTTATTCATATAATTTTTTTCCAGAAATGCATCCTTTCTGTAAGCGTTCGCCGATGGCATGGCGTTGCCACATTAGTCTTGAAGTGGCTCTCGAATCGAGTCAGCACTCGCTTACGGCCACACCACCCTGAGCACGCCCGCTCTCGTCTGATCTCGGAAGCCAAGCAGGGTCGGGCCTGGTTAGTACTTGGATGGGAGACCGCCTGGGAATACCAGGTGCTGTAAGCATTTAATTAATTATTTAATTATTTATTCATATAATTTTTTTCCAGAAATGCATCCTTTCGGTAAGCGTTCGCCGATGGCATGGCGTTGCCACATTAGTCTTGAAGTGGCTCTCGAATTGAGTCAGCACTCGCTTATGGCCACACCACCCTGAGCACGCCCGCTCTCGTCTGATCTCGGAAGCCAAGCAGGGTCGGGCCTGGTTAGTACTTGGATGGGAGACCGCCTGGGAAAACCAGGTGCTGTAAGCATTTAATTAATTATTTAATTATTTATTCATATAATTTTTTCCAGAAATGCATCCTTTCTGTAAGCGTTCGCACATGGCATGGCGTTGCCACATTAGTCTTAAAGTGGCTCTCGAATCGAGTCAGCGCTCGCTTACGGCCACACCACCCTGAGCACGCCCGCTCTCGTCTGATCTCGGAAGCCAAGCAGGGTCGGGCCTGGTTAGTACTTGGATGGGAGACCGCCTGAGAATACCAGGTGCTGTAAGCATTTAATTCTTTATTTAATTAATTATTTAATTATTTATTCATATAATTTTGTTCCAGTAATGCATCCTTTCTGTAAGCGTTCGCCGATGGCATGGCATTGCCACATTAGTCTTGAAGTGGCTCTCGAATCGAGTCAGCACTCGCTTACGGCCACACCACCCTGAGCACGCCCGCTCTCGTCTGATCTCGGAAGCCAAGCAGGGTCGGGCCTGGTTAGTACTTGGATGGGAGACCGCCTGGGAATACCAGGTGCTGTAAGCATTTAATTCTTTATTTAATTAATTATTTAATTATTTATTCATATAATTTTTTTCCAGAAATGCATCCTTTCTGTAAGCGTTCGCCGATGGCATGGCGTTGCCACATTAGTCTTGAAGTGGCTCTCGAATCGGGTCAGCGCTCGCTTACGGCCACACCACCCTGAGCACGCCCGCTCTCGTCTGATCTCGGAAGCCAAGCAGGGTCGGGCCTGGTTAGTACTTGGATGGGAGACCGCCTGGGAATACCAGGTGCTGTAAGCATTTAATTAATTATTTAATTATTTATTCATATAATTTTTTTCCAGAAATGCATCCTTTCGGTAAGCGTTCGCCGATGGCATGGCGTTGCCACATTAGTCTTGAA
>NC_073357.2:15250000-15262500 GCF_027580225.2 Misgurnus anguillicaudatus
GCATCCTTTCTGTAAGCGTTCGCCGATGGCATGGCATTGCCACATTAGTCTTGAAGTGGCTCTCGAATCGAGTCAGCACTCGCTTACGGCCACACCACCCTGAGCACGCCCGCTCTCGTCTGATCTCGGAAGCCAAGCAGGGTCGGGCCTGGTTAGTACTTGGATGGGAGACCGCCTGGGAATACCAGGTGCTGTAAGCATTTAATTCTTTATTTAATTAATTATTTAATTATTTATTCATATAATTTTTTTCCAGAAATGCATCCTTTCTGTAAGCGTTCGCCGATGGCATGGCGTTGCCACATTAGTCTTGAAGTGGCTCTCGAATCGGGTCAGCGCTCGCTTACGGCCACACCACCCTGAGCACGCCCGCTCTCGTCTGATCTCGGAAGCCAAGCAGGGTCGGGCCTGGTTAGTACTTGGATGGGAGACCGCCTGGGAATACCAGGTGCTGTAAGCATTTAATTAATTATTTAATTATTTATTCATATAATTTTTTTCCAGAAATGCATCCTTTCGGTAAGCGTTCGCCGATGGCATGGCGTTGCCACATTAGTCTTGAAGTGGCTCTCGAATTGAGTCAGCACTCGCTTATGGCCACACCACCCTGAGCACGCCCGCTCTCGTCTGATCTCGGAAGCCAAGCAGGGTCGGGCCTGGTTAGTACTTGGATGGGAGACCGCCTGGGAAAACCAGGTGCTGTAAGCATTTAATTAATTATTTAATTATTTATTCATATAATTTTTTCCAGAAATGCATCCTTTCTGTAAGCGTTCGCACATGGCATGGCGTTGCCACATTAGTCTTAAAGTGGCTCTCGAATCGAGTCAGCGCTCGCTTACGGCCACACCACCCTGAGCACGCCCGCTCTCGTCTGATCTCGGAAGCCAAGCAGGGTCGGGCCTGGTTAGTACTTGGATGGGAGACCGCCTGGGAATACCAGGTGCTGTAAGCATTTAATTCTTTATTTAATTAATTATTTAATTATTTATTCATATAATTTTGTTCCAGTAATGCATCCTTTCTGTAAGCGTTCGCCGATGGCATGGCATTGCCACATTAGTCTTGAAGTGGCTCTCGAATCGAGTCAGCACTCGCTTACGGCCACACCACCCTGAGCACGCCCGCTCTCGTCTGATCTCGGAAGCCAAGCAGGGTCGGGCCTGGTTAGTACTTGGATGGGAGACCGCCTGGGAATACCAGGTGCTGTAAGCATTTAATTCTTTATTTAATTAATTATTTAATTATTTATTCATATAATTTTTTTCCAGAAATGCATCCTTTCTGTAAGCGTTCGCCGATGGCATGGCGTTGCCACATTAGTCTTGAAGTGGCTCTCGAATCGGGTCAGCGCTCGCTTACGGCCACACCACCCTGAGCACGCCCGCTCTCGTCTGATCTCGGAAGCCAAACAGGGTCGGGCCTGGTTAGTACTTGGATGGGAGACCTCCTGGGAATACCAGGTGCTGTAAGCATTTAATTCTTTATTTAATTAATTATTTAATTACTTATTCATATAATTTTTTTCCAGAAATGCATCCTTTCTGTAAGCGTTCGCCGATGGCATGGCGTTGCCACATTAGTCTTGAAGTGGCTCTCGAATCGAGTCAGCGCTCGCTTACGGCCTCACCACCCTGAGCACGCCCGCTCTCGTCTGATCTCGGAAGCCAAGCAGGGTCGGGCCTGGTTAGTACTTGGTTGGGAGACCGCCTGGGAATACCAGGTGCTGTAAGCATTTAATTAATTATTTATTCATATAATTTTTTCCAGAAATGCATCCTTTCTGTAAGCGTTCGCCGATGGCATGGCGTTCGCCCATTAGTCTTGAAGTGGCTCTCGAATCGAATCAGTGCTCGCTTACGGCCACACCACCCTGAGCACGCCCGCTCTCGTCTGATCTCGGAAGCCAAGCAGGGTCGGGCCTGGTTAGTACTTGGATGGGAGACCGCCTGGGAATACCAGGTGCTGTAAGCATTTAATTAATTATTTAATTATTTATTCATATAATTTTTTTCCAGAAATGCATCCTTTCTGTAAGCGTTCGCCGATGGCATGGCGTTGCCACATTAGTCTTGAAGTGGCTCTCGAATCGAGTCAGCGCTCGCTTACGGCCACACCACCCTGAGCACGCCCGCTCTCATCTGATCTCGGAAGCCAAGCAGGGTCGGGCCTGGTTAGTACTTGGATGGGAGACCGCCTGGGAATACCAGGTGCTGTAAGCATTTAATTCTTTATTTAATTAATTATTTAATTATTTATTCATATAATTTTTTTCCAAAAATGCATCCTTTCTGTAAGCGTTCGCCGATGGCATGGCGTTGCCACATTAGTCTTGAAGTGGCTCTCGAATCGAGTCAGCGCTCGCTTACGGCCACACCACCCTGAGCACGCCCGCTCTCGTCTGATCTCGGAAGCCAAGCAGGGTTGGGCCTGGTTAGTACTTGGATGGGAGACCGCCTGGGAATACCAGGTGCTGTAAGAATTTAATTATTTATTTAATTAATTATTTAATTATTTATTCATATAATTTTTTTCCAGAAATGCATCCTTTCTGTAAGCGTTCGCCGATGGCATGGCGTTGCCACATTAGTCTTGAAGTGGCTCTCGAATCGAGTAAGTGCTCGCTTACGGCCACACCACCCTGAGGGCGCTATTGAGCAATCAGGAAGTGAGTTGGCTGCAGTAGAGAGAGGAAGGCTCTCTCATTGTTTATGTTTGTTAGTGTTTGTAGTTTTTTATTTGTATATCGATTGAGTTTTGTTTGTTAGTGATTTTTTTTTGTTTAAACCACCTAACAGCAGCTTTTGGCTGGCTGGAGGGTGGTTAAATCGTGTTTTTTCGTGGTTTTGTTTGTTTGTTTTTGTTTTTCGTGTTTGTTTTTCATTTGAAATGGACGGACCTACGGCTAATGACCTGGAAATGGCGGCGGAGAAACGGAAAGGCAATGACACTGGACCTGAACATCGACCACGAGCTGGAAACCAAAAGGATACAGGTGTTAGGAATTTTGAGCAAAGGAAATACATGAAGGAAGCAACAGTGATTGTAAATGTGGACAATGCTAATGGAGTAAAGGCGGAGGATATAATTAAAGTGATAGCAGAGAAAATTGGAGAAGGAAACGTTCTGGCAGTAAGACCAAGACAAAATAAGGAATATGAACTGACCCTGGAGAAGGAGGAAATGTGTGATGAGTTAATGGATGGACTAATGATAAAAGGAACAAACTGTGAGGTGAGGAGATTACAAAACAGAGAATATGTCGTTTCCTTCATGCATTTGCCTGTTTACCTGGAGGATAACGAAATTTTAGAAAAATTGCAAGGTTGGGGCGTTTTGCCAATATCAAAAATTAAAAGAAGGCTGTATCCGGGCACTGGAATCGAGGACGGGACAAGGTTTGCGAGAGTGAGGTTTCCCAGGGAAGTGGTTTCACTCCCATACAGCACGAAGCTGGAAACAGCGGAAGGGCCGCAATATTTTAGGGTGATGCACAGCCATCAGGTGAAAACCTGTCGGCTGTGCATGAGCCCAGACCATCTAATGAAAGATTGCCCTGATTTTAAGTGCTACAAATGTGAGGAGAGGGGACATTTCGCAAGGGACTGTAACACTGTTAAGTGCCCGGACTGCCAAGACTATTTAAATAAATGTGAGTGTTGGATGGATGGAGGGGAAGGAGGATCACAAAAACAGGTGGACAGTCAAATGCATGAAGGGAACGATGGAGAAGAAAATGAAAATGAAGAACAACAACACACTGATGGAGCAAATGAAATGGAAAAGGGAATAACAATAGAGGAACAGACAACAGAGGATAAAGAAGTGGAAAACGAGAAGGACAATTCACAAGGAGATGATGGTACATGGACACCAATTGAAATTTCTGCAAGTTTTACAAGTCTTTTAGATACGATGGACAAAGAAGGACAAAATGAGATAGTAGAGAGCAGCGGGATTGACAATAAAGATATGGAAGAAGCAGCAGTATTGGAGAAAAGCAGAGACGGAAGAGCACAAGTATTGGAGAAAAGCAGAGACGGAAGAGCACAAACAAGAAGAAGAACATTAAAGGTAACACCAAATGTACAGTTTGCTAAGAAAAAAGTGATGAAAAAAGGACAAATGAAATGTGTAAATAGGTATGAAGTTTTAAAGGGACTGGAGGAGATGAAGTGAGACAATGGTTTTTAGGTATTTAATTTTTCTTTTAATGGTTTTAAGTTGTGTGACTTTTAATGCAAGAGGACTGCTGGACGTGAGAAAATTTGAAAAAGTAATTGAAAGATGTAAACACGAAGATATCATTGCACTACAAGAAACGAACTGGAAAGAGAATGTGATGAAGGATTTTCAAAGGAGATGGGCTGGAGGAATTTTATATAACAATGGTGATGGAAGATTTGGAAGAGGAGTTGCTTTTTTAATGAAAGAGGAGGTTTTTAAAAGAAGCAAAATTGTATATAAAGACAATATAGGAAAATGTATGATTGTAGAGACAAAATATGATGAAAAGGAAATGGTTATAGTAAATGTACATGCACCAACAGAAGAGAAGGAAAAAAAAGATTTTTTTTTGTTTTAAGAGGTTTTTTAAAGAAATATAAAGAAATTGTAATGATGGGGGATTTTAATACAGTTTTTAGTAAACAAGATATGGCAGAGGGAATGGTTTTTAAAAGTGATGCGGGGAGAAAAGAATTAAAGGTTTTAATGGAAGAAAATAAAATGATTGATGTATGGAGAGAAAGGAACGAAACAAAAAAAGAGTTTTCAAGACGACAAATAGTGGGACAGTTTGTGTGCAAAACAAGAATTGATTTTATTTTATGTAATAGGAATGTGGAAAATTTTATTGAAAAGATTAAGTATGAAGAAACAAGTTTAAGTGATCATAAGTTGTTATTTTTTAAAATTGATTGGGACAAAATCCAAAGAGGGCCGGGGGTATGGGTTTTAAATACAGAGATTCTTAAAAATAAAGATTATGTTTCAGAAATCAAACAAATTATAGAAAGAGAAAAGGAAAGTAAAATGTATGAAGAGAGTAAGAGAATATGGTGGGAAAACGTAAAGTTTTTAATAAAAAAATTCTCAATTAAATACTGTAGCCTAATACAAAAATGTAAGAGATATAAGAAAAAAGAAATGAAAACAGACTTAGAAAAAGAACTAGCTAAAGAAAACAAAGACATACAAAAGATAAGAGAAATTGAGGAAAGATTAAAGGAAATAGAGGAAAAAGAATATGAAGGAGCAAGATTAAGAAGTAAAGCAAAATATATGGTGGAAGGAGAGAAATGTACAAAGTTTTATTTTGACCTAGAGAAAAAGAAAGGAAAAGCAGAGATTGTAAAGGAGATAAGAGGGAAAAATGGGGAAATCGTACAAGGAAATGAAAATATTCTAAAAGAAATAAAGGCCTTTTATGAGGACCTTTTCAGTACACAAGGTGAAGAGGAGAAAGAAAAAAAACAATTATTAAATCTAATAAAATCAAAATTAAGTAAAGAAGATAAAGATGTATGTGACCATGATTTCAGAGATGAAGAGATTGAACAAGCAATAGATCAACTAAACAGAAAGAAGAGTCCGGGAATAGATGGTTTGGGGAGTGAATTTTACAAATGTTTTAAAGAGGTTTTAACAAAGATTTTAAAGGAGGTTTTTAAGGAAATTTTTGAAAAAGAGGAAGTAAATGAAAGGATGAGAATAGGTTTGATGAAAATTATATATAAAAGGAAAGGGGAGAGGGTAGACTTAAAGAACTATAGACCAATTTCAATGTTGAACACAGATTTTAAAATTATAGCAAAGGTTTTAGCAAATAGACTGAAGGAAGTGATGCCAACTATAATAAAAACAAATCAAGCATATGCAGTCAAAGGAAGAGACATAGCTGACATAACAATGAGTATAAGGGACATGATATGGTACATAAAACAAGAAAATAAGGATGGGTACATAATCAGTTTAGATTTTGAAAAAGCTTTTGATAGGGTGGAACATGGTTTTTTATTTGATGTTTTAAAGAGTTTTGGTTTTGGGGAAAATTTTATCAAATGGATTAGAATCTTATACAAGGGGGCTTTGACAAAAATTAAATGCAATGGGTTTTTAACTGAATGTTTTAAAATTACGAGATCAATACGGCAAGGTTGTCCACTCTCGGCACTGTTATATTCACTTGTATCAGAATCACTGGGATTAGCTATAAAGGAAAATACAAAAATAACAGGAATTGAGATCGAGGGAATAATGTCTGAAGGGAAAGTTTTTCAGTATGCAGATGACACAACAATAATTGTAAATAGGAAAGAAAGTGTACAAGAGGCCATGAATGTTGTCAAGAAATTTTGTAAAGCATCAGGAGGTAAAGTTAATGAGGATAAAACAGTGTACATGAGGTTTGGCAAAGCTGTGCTTTTAAATGATTATTTTAATTTTAAAGAGGTAGAAGAAATGAAAATTTTAGGACTTTTATTGGGGAAAAATGAGAAAAAAACAAGAGATGAAATGTGGGAACAACTGATATCAGGAATAGAAAGAAAAATAAACTTTTGGAAATTAAGAACTTTAAGCTTGAAGGGGAAGGTTTTAACTTTGAATGTTTTAATGGTTTCTAAATTGTGGTATGTTTTATACTTATCTGAAATGCCAATATGGATAGAAAAGAGGTTGAAGAAATGTTTTCTTGATTTTATTTGGAACGGCAAACCGCCAAGAATAGCTTACAACACCATTTTAGGGGATATAGGAAAAGGCGGTCTAGGATTAATGGATGTAGAACAAAGGAAAAACAGTCTAAGAGTAAAAACAGTTAAAAAGTATTTACAAGAAGAAAACAAGGCGGAATGGAAGAAAACAATGAAATTTTTTTTAAACAGATGTGAAAATTTTAACATGGAGGATGGAATTTTATGGATGAAAACGAAAAGTTGGATGACAGAGAGAATACCTGGGTTTTATAGAGAATTGCTTAGTGCTTGGGGGAAGTTTTTAACAAATATTGAATATGACCCACGAGGAAGAGAAAACATTTTAAATCAACCTCTGTTCTTGAACAACAAGGTTTTAAAACAAGACAAAGTCATTTATTTTAAGAAATGGATGGAAGTGGGAATAACTAAAGTAAAAGATGTAATGTATGAAGTGAAAGAAGGTTTCTTACCTGTACAATGTGTGTATGATGCAATGGATGAGGCAAAAGAGAAATACAGCAAACAAGAAATTATAAACAAGTATGAAGTAATTAAACAAGCTATACCCAAAGAGTGGATTAAAAGAATAGAAAATATGGAAAAGGAAAAAGAACAGAAAGACATTCAAGTGAATTTGGGTGAAAAAGTATACACTCTCAAAGAATGCAGTATTAAGATGTTTTATTGCTTTTTCAGAGACAGTGTTTTTAAAGAACCTATTGTAAATTGCTTCTGGCTACAGAAATTTGTGAATTTAAAACAGGAAGATATATGGAGAAACATGAGGGGAAGATGTGTAGAAACAAGACTGGAGTCCTTGGAGTACACAATAAGACATAAAGTGGTATTTACTGATGTGATTTTAAACAAAATAGGAATGGAACAAAGTGCGATGTGTAAAGTATGTCACGAAAAAGAAGAAGGAATTGTACATTTGTTTTTGTACTGCAAAGAATTGGACTCTTTTTTAAACAAATGTAAGGACATAATCAAAGAATTGGACGAACAATGGAATGAGAATGAAATGGAATGGAAGAGATTGGTGATGTTTGGTTGGAAAAGGAAAAGTCAAAACATGAAATTTATTAATTTATGTGTAATGTTAATGAAAAGTGCAATATGGGAACGACGAATTGCAGCAAAAAAAGAAAAAATTGTAATTGATGTATGGACTGTTTTTAAAAGAAAAACTGAAATGTACATGGAAAGATTGTATGCCTATTTTAAACATGAGAATATGTTAGAAGCTTTTTACAATGTTTTTACGCCCAAGGTTTGCAGTATTTTAGAGGGTTTAAAGTGGAGATTGCCAGATGTTACGGGACACATTTTTACATAATTTTAAAGGTTTTCTTTCTCATTGTTCTTTTATGTAACTATTTAACTTCATGGTAGAGTATATTTGTTGTTGTTGTTTTTTTTTTTTTTTTTTTTTTTTTTTTTTTTTTTTTTTTTTTTGTTTTTTTGTTTTTTTGTTTTTTTGTGTAAAACAAATGGTTTTGTATGAAATGCTTTGTAATTGTTAGGAAAATTATTCAATAAAAAAAAAAAAAAAAAAAAAAAAAAAAAAAAAAAGCACGCCCGCTCTCGTCTGATCTCGGAAGCCAAGCAGGGTCGGGCCTGATTAGTACTTGGATGGGAGACCGCCTGGGAATACCAGGTGCTGTAAGCATTTAATTCTTTATTTAATTAATTATTTAATTATTTATTCATATAATTTTTTTCCAGAAATGCATCCTTTCTGTAAGCGTTCGCCGATGGCATGGCGTTGCCACATTAGTCTTGAAGTGGCTCTCGAATCGAGTCAGCGCTCGCTTACGGCCACACCACCCTGAGCACGCCCGCTCTCGTCTGATCTCGGAAGCCAAGCAGGATCGGGCCTGGTTAGTACTTGGATGGGAGACCGCCTGGGAATACCAGGTGCTGTAAGCATTTAATTAATTATTTATTCATATAATTTTTTCCAGAAATGCATCCTTTCTGTAAGCGTTCGCCGATGGCATGGCGTTGCCACATTAGTCTTGAAGTGGCTCTCGAATCGAGTCAGCGCTCGCTTACGGCCACACCACCCTGAGCACGCCCGCTCTCGTCTGATCTCGGAAGCCAAGCAGGGTCGGGCCTGGTTAGTACTTGGATGGGAGACCGCCTGGGAATACAAGGTGCTGTAAGCATTTAATTCTTTATTTAATTAATTATTTATTTATTTATTCATATAATTTTTTTCCAGAAATGCATTCTTTCTGTAAGCGTTCGCCGATGGCATGGCGTTGCCACATTAGTCTTGAAGTGGCTCTCGAATCGGGTCAGCGCTCGCTTACGACCACACCACCCTGAGCACGCCCGCTCTCGTCTGATCTCGGAAGCCAAACAGGGTCGGGCCTGGTTAGTACTTGGATGGGAGACCTCCTGGGAATACCAGGTGCTGTAAGCATTTAATTCTTTATTTAATTAATTATTTAATTACTTATTCATATAATTTTTTTCCAGAAATGCATCCTTTCTATAAGCGTTCGCAGATGGCATGGCGTTGCCACATTAGTCTTGAAGTGGCTCTCGAATCGAGTCAGCGCTCGCTTACGGCCACACCACCCTGAGCACGCCCGCTCTCGTCTGATCTCGGAAGCCAAGCAGGATCGGGCCTGGTTAGTGCTTGGATGGGAGACCGCCTGGGAATACCAGGTGCTGTAAGCATTTAATTAATTATTTATTCATATAATTTTTTCCAGAAATGCATCCTTTCTGTAAGCGTTCGCCGATGGCATGGCGTTGCCACATTAGTCTTGAAGTGGCTCTCGAATCGAATCAGCGCTCGCTTACGGCCACACCACCCTGAGCACGTCCGCTCTCGTCTGATCTCGGAAGCCAAGCAGGGTCGGGCCTGGTTAGTACTTGGATGGGAGACCGCCTGGGAATACCAGGTGCTGTAAGCATTTAATTAATTATTTAATTATTTATTCATATAATTTTTTTCCAGAAATGCATCCTTTCTGTAAGCGTTCGCCGATGGCATGGCGTTGCCACATTAGTCTTGAAGTGGCTCTCGAATCGAGTCAGCGCTCGCTTACGGCCACACCACCATGAGCACGCCCGCTCTCGTCTGATCTCGGAAGCCAAGCAGGGTCGGGCCTGGTTAGTACTTGGATGGGAGACCGCCTGGGAATACAAGGTGCTGTAAGCATTTAATTCTTTATTTAATTAATTATTTATTTATTTATTCATATAATTTTTTTCCAGAAATGCATCCTTTCTGTAAGCGTTCGCCGATGGCATGGCGTTGCCACATTAGTCTTGAAGTGGCTCTCGAATCGGGTCAGCGCTCGCTTACGGCCACACCACCCTGAGCACGCCCGCTCTCGTCTGATCTCGGAAGCCAAACAGGGTCGGGCCTGGTTAGTACTTGGATGGGAGACCTCCTGGGAATACCAGGTGCTGTAAGCATTTAATTCTTTATTTAATTAATTATTTAATTACTTATTCATATAATTTTTTTCCAGAAATGCATCCTTTCTATAAGCGTTCGCAGATGGCATGGCGTTGCCACATTAGTCTTGAAGTGGCTCTCGAATCGAGTCAGCGCTCGCTTACGGCCACACCACCCTGAGCACGCCCGCTCTCGTCTGATCTCGGAAGCCAAGCAGGATCGGGCCTGGTTAGTGCTTGGATGGGAGACCGCCTGGGAATACCAGGTGCTGTAAGCATTTAATTAATTATTTATTCATATAATTTTTTCCAGAAATGCATCCTTTCTGTAAGCGTTCGCCGATGGCATGGCGTTGCCACATTAGTCTTGAAGTGGCTCTCGAATCGAATCAGCGCTCGCTTACGGCCACACCACCCTGAGCACGTCCGCTCTCGTCTGATCTCGGAAGCCAAGCAGGGTCGGGCCTGGTTAGTACTTGGATGGGAGACCGCCTGGGAATACCAGGTGCTGTAAGCATTTAATTAATTATTTAATTATTTATTCATATAATTTTTTTCCAGAAATGCATCCTTTCTGTAAGCGTTCGCCGATGGCATGGCGTTGCCACATTAGTCTTGAAGTGGCTCTCGAATTGAGTCAGCACTCGCTTATGGCCACACCACCCTGAGCACGCCCGCTCTCGTCTGATCTCGGAAGCCAAGCAGGGTCGGGCCTGGTTAGTACTTGGATGGGAGACCGCCTGGGAAAACCAGGTGCTGTAAGCATTTAATTAATTATTTAATTATTTATTCATATAATTTTTTTCCAGAAATGCATCCTTTCTGTAAGCGTTCGCCGATGGCATGGCGTTGCCACATTAGTCTTGAAGTGGCTCTCGAATTGAGTCAGCACTCGCTTATGGCCACACCACCCTGAGCACGCCCGCTCTCGTCTGATCTCGGAAGCCAAGCAGGGTCGGGCCTGGTTAGTACTTGGATGGGAGACCGCCTGGGAAAACCAGGTGCTGTAAGCATTTAATTAATTATTTAATTATTTATTCATATAATTTTTTCCAGAAATGCATCCTTTCTGTAAGCGTTCGCACATGGCATGGCGTTGCCACATTAGTCTTAAAGTGGCTCTCGAATCGAGTCAGCGCTCGCTTACGGCCACACCACCCTGAGCACGCCCGCTCTCGTCTGATCTCGGAAGCCAAGCAGGGTCGGGCCTGGTTAGTACTTGGATGGGAGACCGCCTGGGAATACCAGGTGCTGTAAGCATTTAATTCTTTATTTAATTAATTATTTAATTATTTATTCATATAATTTTGTTCCAGTAATGCATCCTTTCTGTAAGCGTTCGCCGATGGCATGGCATTGCCACATTAGTCTTGAAGTGGCTCTCGAATCGAGTCCGCACTCGCTTACGGCCACACCACCCTGAGCACGCCCGCTCTCGTCTGATCTCGGAAGCCAAGCAGGGTCGGGCCTGGTTAGTACTTGGATGGGAGACCGCCTGGGAATACCAGGTGCTGTAAGCATTTAATTCTTTATTTAATTAATTATTTAATTATTTATTCATATAATTTTTTTCCAGAAATGCATCCTTTCTGTAAGCGTTCGCCGATGGCATGGCGTTGCCACATTAGTCTTGAAGTGGCTCTCGAATCGGGTCAGCGCTCGCTTACGGCCACACCACCCTGAGCACGCCCGCTCTCGTCTGATCTCGGAAGCCGAGCAGGGTCGGGCCTGGTTAGTACTTGGATGGGAGACCGCCTGGGAATACCAGGTGCTGTAAGCATTTAATTAATTATTTAATTATTTATTCATATAATTTTTTTCCAGAAATGCATCCTTTCGGTAAGCGTTCGCCGATGGCATGGCGTTGCCACATTAGTCTTGAAGTGGCTCTCGAATTGAGTCAGCACTCGCTTATGGCCACACCACCCTGAGCACGCCCGCTCTCGTCTGATCTCGGAAGCCAAGCAGGGTCGGGCCTGGTTAGTACTTGGATGGGAGACCGCCTGGGAAAACCAGGTGCTGTAAGCATTTAATTAATTATTTAATTATTTATTCATATAATTTTTTCCAGAAATGCATCCTTTCTGTAAGCGTTCGCACATGGCATGGCGTTGCCACATTAGTCTTAAAGTGGCTCTCGAATCGAGTCAGCGCTCGCTTACGGCCACACCACCCTGAGCACGCCCGCTCTCGTCTGATCTCGGAAGCCAAGCAGGGTCGGGCCTGGTTAGTACTTGGATGGGAGACCGCCTGGGAATACCAGGTGCTGTAAGCATTTAATTCTTTATTTAATTAATTATTTAATTATTTATTCATATAATTTTGTTCCAGTAATGCATCCTTTCTGTAAGCGTTCGCCGATGGCATGGCATTGCCACA
>NC_073357.2:15267500-15270000 GCF_027580225.2 Misgurnus anguillicaudatus
GCATCCTTTCTGTAAGCGTTCGCCGATGGCATGGCGTTGCCACATTAGTCTTGAAGTGGCTCTCGAATTGAGTCAGCTCTCGCTTATGGCCACACCACCCTGAGCACGCCCGCTCTCGTCTGATCTCGGAAGCCAAGCAGGGTCGGGCCTGGTTAGTACTTGGATGGGAGACCGCCTGGGAATACCAGGTGCTGTAAGCATTTAATTAATTATTTATTCATATAATTTTTTCCAGAAATGCATCCTTTCTGTAAGCGTTCGCACATGGCATGGCGTTGCCACATTAGTCTTAAAGTGGTTCTCGAATCTAGTCAGCGCTCGCTTACGGCCACACCACCCTGAGCACGCCCGCTCTCGTCTGATCTCGGAAGCCAAGCAGGGTCGGGCCTGGTTAGTACTTGGATGGGAGACCGCCTGGGAATACCAGGTGCTGTAAGCATTTAATTCTTTATTTAATTAATTATTTAATTACTTATTCATATAATTTTTTTCCAGAAATGCATCCTTTCTGTAAGCGTTCGCCGATGGCATGGCGTTGCCACATTAGTCTTGAAGTGGCTCTCGAATCGAGTCAGCGCTCGCTTACGGCCACACCACCCTGAGCACACCCGCTCTCGTCTGATCTCGGAAGCCAAGCAGGGTCGGGCCTGGTTAGTACTTGGATGGGAGACCGCCTGGGAATACCAGGTGCTGTAAGCATTTAATTTTTTATTTAATTAATTATTTAATTATTTATTCATATAATTTTGTTCCAGAAATGCATCCTTTCTGTAAGCGTTCGCCGATGGCATGGCGTTGCCACATTAGTCTTGAAGTGGCTCTCGAATCGAATCAGCACTCGCTTACGGCCACACCACCCTGAGCACGCCCGCTCTCGTCTGATCTCGGAAGCCAAGCAGGGTCGGGCCTGGTTAGTACTTGGATGGGAGACCGCCTGGGAATACCAGGTGCTGTAAGCTTTTAATTCTTTATTTAATTAATTATTTAATTACTTATTCATATAATTTTTTTCCAGAAATGCATCCTTTCTGTAAGCGTTCGCCGATGGCATGGCGTTGCCACATTAGTCTTGAAGTGGCTCTCGAATCGAGGCAGCGCTCGCTTACGGCCACACCACCCTGAGCACGCCCGCTCTCGTCTGATCTCGGAAGCCAAGCAGGGTCGGGCCTGGTTAGTACTTGGATTGGAGACCGCCTGGGAATACCAGGTGCTGTAAGCATTTAATTAATTATTTATTCATATAATTTTTTTCCAGAAATGCATCCTTTCTGTAAGCGTTCGCCGATGGCATGGCGTTGCCACATTAGTCTTGAAGTGGCTCTCGAATCGAATCAGTGCTCGCTTACGGCCACACCACCCTGAGCACGCCCGCTCTCGTCTGATCTCGGAAGCCAAGCAGGGTCGGGCCTGGTTAGTACTTGGATGGGAGACCGCCTGGGAATACCAGGTGCTTTAAGCATTTAATTAATTATTTATTCATATAATTTTTTCCAGAAATGCATCCTTTCTGTAAGCGTTCGCCGATGGCATGGCGTTGCCACATTAGTCTTGAAGTGGCTCTCGCATCGAGTCAGCGCTCGCTTACGGCTACACCACCCTGAGCACGCCCGCTCTCGTCTGATCTCGGAAACCAAGCAGGGTCGGGCCTGGTTAGTACTTGGATGGGAGACCGCCTGGGAATACAAGGTGCTGTAAGCATTTAATTCTTTATTTAATTAATTATTTATTTATAGACCCCTTCAAAGTTTGTAAACATTGAATGACTATCGGGTGCGCGCGCAGCATGGGGTCAAACTGTTCATACCATCCAGGCTTTATAATGTAATCTAACAGGGCTGAAAAATTATGACTTACCTCAAATGAAGTGAACACAACAAACACAAGCCTCTTTGATATTTGCATTGTTCCAGTCTGCACGTTAATTGCTTGCAGCTGCAGATGTTGTATTTTTTTGTTTTTGAGATTCTGCATGAATCGCGAAAACTTAACGAAAGACCTGGTGCGATTTTCACAACCCACGACGTAAGTAGGCATTTTTGACGATACCGAATAATACGTAACTCTATCTGCTGTAATGGCTTTTCTGACCCTGACATGCGCAGTGGAAACTGCCTGTGACGTGAACCGTGAAGAGGTCTATTTATTCATATAATTTTTTCCAGAAATGCATCCTTTCTGTAAGCGTTCGCCGATGGCATGGTGTTGCCACATTAGTCTTGAAGTGGCTCTCGAATCGAGTCAGCGCTCGCTTACGGCCACACCACCCTGAGCACGCCCGCTCTCGTCTGATCTCGGAAGCCAAGCAGGGTCGGGCCTGGTTAGTACCTGGATGGGAGACCGCCTGGGAGTCCCAGGTGCTGTAAGCATTTAATTAATTATTTAATTATTTATTCATATAATTTTTTTCCAGAAATGCATCCTTTCTGTAAGCGTTCGCCGATGGCATGGCGTTGCCACATTAGTCTTGAAGTGGCTCTCGAATCGAGTCAGCGCTCGCTTA
>NC_073357.2:15302500-15320000 GCF_027580225.2 Misgurnus anguillicaudatus
CACGCCCGCTCTCGTCTGATCTCGGAAGCCAAGCAGGGTCGGGCCTGGTTAGTACCTGGATGGGAGACCGCCTGGGAGTCCCAGGTGCTGTAAGCATTTAATTAATTATTTAATTATTTATTCATATAATTTTTTTCCAGAAATGCATCCTTTCTGTAAGCGTTCGCCGATGGCATGGCGTTGCCACATTAATCTTGAAGTGGCTCTCGAATTGAGTAAGCGCTCGCTTACGGCCACACCACCCTGAGAGCGCTAGAGAGCACACAGGAAGTGAGTTGGCAGTAGTTTGGTGAGAGAGGCTCACCACATGGTTTTGATTTATTTTTTGTTTTGTTTAAAAGTTTTTTCATTTAATATTATATAAGTTAATTTTGAATATTATTTCAAAGTGCTCCCCAACAGTGTAAACTGTTTGGGGAGCCACTTGTTTAAAAACAAAAAAGTAGAAGAAACATGGCGGACGATGAAAGAAAGGAAACACAACGAGACAAAGACACTGAAACAAAACAGAAGATGGATGTTAATGGAAAAAAGAATGACCGGAACAAAAGAACCTATGCAAAAGAAGCAACTATTATTGTGGATTTAAAAGAAGTGATTGATGGAAAAGCAGAGGATGTGATAAAAGCTGTGACAGACAAGATTGGAGCAGGAAAACTAATAGCGGTAAGACCCAGAGCAGGAAAAGAATATGAACTTACTTTAGTAAATGAAGAATCATGTGAAGATCTTCTGGATGGATTAATTGTCAAAAATCAGAGTTGTGAAGTAAGAACTTTAGAAACAAGAGAATGTATTGTTTCATTTATGCACCTGCCGGCTTATTTGAACAATGAACAGATTTTGCATAAACTTTACCAATGGCGTGTGATACCAGTGACAGATATAAAAAGAAGATATTATCCGGGAACAGATATTGCAGATGGTACAAGATATCTTAAAGTAAGATTTCCTAAAGACGTGGCTTCCCTGCCCTACAGCACGAAATTTGAGACGGCGGAAGGAGCACAATATTTCCGGATTATGCACGATCGTCAGATGAAAATCTGTCGACTCTGCATGGATCCGGGACATATACTCAAGGACTGTCCAAATTTTACATGTCGTGAATGTGAGGAGCAGGGCCATTATGCTAGGAATTGTACTGCTGTTAAATGCCCGGATTGCAACAGAGCCTTGGTAAAATGCGAATGCTGGATGGAAAATAATAGTGTTGCAGAAAATCAAGAAGAGTCTCAGGAGCTATCGGATGAGGAAGAGGAATCACAAGATAAAATGGATAAGATGGACTTTATAAATGTTGCTCCAACTGAAAGAACGGAAAAAAACACAGAACCAAAGGATGTACTAAGCAGTGAGGAAGTAATTGAATTGGACAAGAGAGGAAATGTTGAAGAAGGTGCATGCATGATTTCAGAGGTACCCGAAACACAACTGGATCAGCTGGAAAAAGATGATGAAAATCTGAAGGAACAGAGTGATACATGGACACCTTTGGTAATATCTAAGACAGAGATGGACAAAATAGAAAGGATGGAGCAGGAAAATCTCAATGAGGATCATTCACTTACAAAAGAGATGCTGCATAGAAGAAGATCCATAAAGGTGATTCCGAACTTTAAAATTGCTAAAAAGAAAAGAGTGAGTAGAAAACTTGAACATATGAGAGGCATGCAAGATGACTTAATGGAACCTGAAAGTACTGACTAATGGGACTGATATTTAATATATTATATATGTGTATGTTTTGGCGACTGGTTTCAATTAATGTTAGAGGTTTATTGAGTATTGATAAATTTGAAAAGGTCAAAGAACTGTGTAAAAAACAAAATATCATTTTTATACAAGAAACAAACTGGAATGATGAAATAATAGAGGTTTTTCAGAAAAAGTGGCAAGGTGAAATATTTTATAATAATGGTGATGGTAAAATGGGGAGAGGGGTAGCAATTTTAGTCAAGAAAGAAATGAGTAGCAGTATTGAAGAATTATATAAAGATGAAGAAGGAAAATGTTTAGCTATAAAGATAAAAAATGAAGGGAAAAGTATAACTCTATGTAATGTGCATGCTCCAGTTGTGGAGAAAGAAAAAAGGTTTTTTTTTGCAAAGATTGCAAGTTTAATGTACTCATGGGAAAATGCGATATTAATTGGTGATTTCAATACAGTTTTTAATAGAATTGATTTAGCGGATGGTATGGTATTTAAGAGTGACAGTGGAAGAAAAGAATTTGAGAAACTAATAGAAAACAATAATTTCGTAGACATATGGAGAGAAAGAAATGAAGGGAAAAAACAATACTCTAGAAGACAAATAGTAGATAATTTTTTAAAACAAAGTAGAATTGATTTTATATTATGTAAAAGAGAACTGGGGGATTTTATACATAGTATTTATTATAAGGAAACTGCTTTAAGCGATCATGATTTCCTGCTTATGAATATAGATTTTAATGAAGTTGAAAGAGGTAAAGGACTATGGGTTTTAAATGCAGAGATTTTAAAACAGGAATCATACAAAAAAGCAATAGAAAATATAATAGCTAATGAGAAACAAGATAAGATGTCTCGGGAAGATATACGAATATGGTGGGATAATACAAAATATGAAATAAAGAAATATACTATTAAAATCAGTAAACTAATACAAAAGGCTAAGAGAAGTAAGGAAGAAGAGGTAAGAAAAGATCTAAATGGAGAATTAAATAAAGAAAATGGAGATATTGAGAAAATATTGAATTTAGAGGAAATGTTGAGAGATATAGAAGAGCGAAAATGTAGAGGGGCTAAGATAAGAAGTAAAGCAAAATATCTGGTGGAAGGAGAGAAGTGCACAAAATTCTTTTTTAATCTAGAGAAAAG
The DNA here is from genome assembly GCF_027580225.2 of Misgurnus anguillicaudatus. Taxonomy (NCBI): domain Eukaryota; kingdom Metazoa; phylum Chordata; class Actinopteri; order Cypriniformes; family Cobitidae; genus Misgurnus; species Misgurnus anguillicaudatus. The sequence continues at coordinate 15,305,364 of NC_073357.2, forward strand.
TAAAGGTAGTGGAGAGACAATAAAAGAAATAAGAGGAAAGAATGGTGATAAAATAATAGAAACACAGGGAATATTAAAGGAAGTCAGAGAATATTATGAAGAACTTTTTAAAAAAGGTCAAATAAACAAAAAAGAAGGTGAATTTTTATTGGAACAGATTGAGAAAAGTGTGTGTGAAGAAGATAAAATAATGTGCGATGAGGAGATAAAGTTAGATGAAATAAAAGAGGCAATAATGCAATTAAACAATGGGAAAAGTCCAGGCTTAGATGGGTTAACAGCTGAATTTTACAAAGCTTTTAAGGATGTTTTATCGCCAATTTTAAAGGAAATTTTTGAAGAGATTTTTAACAAAAAGGAAGCAACACAGCTAATGAGAATGGGTTTAGTGAAATTGATATACAAGAAAAAAGGTGGGAAAGATGTTTTAAGCAATTACAGACCCCTGACGATGTTAAACACAGATTTTAAAATTTTAGCAAAGGTTTTAGCAAACAGATTGAAAATGGTTTTACCAAGAATAATCAAAACAAATCAAGCATACGGTGTTAAGGGCAAAGATATTACAGACACAATAAGGAATATAAGAGATGTTATTCAATATATGAAAGTAGAAAAGAAAGATGGTTATGTAATAAGTGTGGATTTTGAAAAAGCTTTTGACAGAGTGGAGCATGAGTTTTTATTTAGTGTTTTAAAAATGTTTGGTTTTGGTGAAAAGTTTTTAAAGTGGATAAAGTGTTTATATACAGGAACATTAAGTTGTATCAAATGTAATGGTTTTATCACTGAATGTTTTAACATAACAAGGTCAATCAAACAAGGATGTCCGCTCTCAGCAATGCTTTACAGTCTAGTAACTGAAGCACTGGGGATAGCGATAATGAGAGAAAAAGAAATACATGGAATTAAATTAAAACAAGGAGAAGAGGGACAGAAAATTTACCAATATGCTGATGATACAACACTTATCTTAAAGGACATGGAAAGTATAACGAAAGCAATGGAAATTATCAGAAAATATTGTGAAGGATCAGGGGCAAAGGTTAACATGGAAAAAACTGTAGTAATGAGAGTGGGAAGTGCAAAAGTTTTACCAGAAAACTTTACTTTCAAAAGTCAACAAGAAATGAAAATTTTAGGAATAAGAATAGGAGAAAACGAAAAGAGAGCCAAAGAATTAATGTGGGATGAAGTTATAGGAGGTATGGAAAGAAGGTTGGAATGGTGGAAACAAAGGAGACTGAATTTAATTGGAAAAGTTTTAATTGTGAATACACTCATGTTGTCTAAATTGTGGTATGTTTTAGGGGTAGTCCCAATGGACAAATGGCATGTACAAAGAGTTAAAAAATGTGTAACTGATTTTATCTGGGAAGGAAAACCACCGAGAATAGGATACAATACGCTAATAGGTGCAAAGGAGGATGGAGGTTTAGAACTAATAGATCCAGAAATCAGGAAGAAAAGCATGAGAGTGAAAGTTGTGAAAAAATTTTTAAATGAAGATTTTAAAGCAGAATGGAAAGTAGTGATGGGATATTTTCTAAAGAAATGTGGAGGTTGTAATATGAACGAGGGTATTTTATGGATGAAATTAAAACCTAATATGATCACTGGAATTTCTGAGTTTTATAAAGAGGTTTTAGAAGCATGGGGAGAGTTTTTATCTTTTGTGAAAATACAGCCTGAAGGAAGAGAAACGCTTTTAAATCAACCATTGTTCTTAAATCCAAATATTTTAGCACAAGGAAAAGAATTGTTTTATACACACTGGTTAAAAGGAGGAATATGTAAAGTTAAAGATGTTTTATATGAATACATAGAAGGTTTTGTACCAAAGCAAGTAATAATAGATGCTATGGATGAAATTGGAGAAGATTTTGAGAAAGAGATATTAGAAAGACAATTCGACACAGTCAAAAGTGCAATACCAAAAGGATGGATAAAGAAAATTAAGGAGAACGATGAAGGAAATGAGAATGTGAACGTTTTTTTAAATGACAAAAATGTACAAGAATGTGTTCTTAAAACGTTTTATGTTTGTTTTAGAGAGAAAACATACAAAAGACCAGTAGCAGAAAAGTTTTGGCAAAAGATTTTTGTGGATTTTGATGTGGAAACAATGTGGAAAAATTTGAAGTGGAAATATTTGGATACAAAATTAGAATGCATGGATTATTTTATAAGACAGAATGTGATTTTTACAGAGACCAAGCTGGCACAAATAGGAAGCAGTGAAAATGCAATGTGTAAGGTATGTGAGAAAGAGAATGAAAGCATTATGCACCTGTTTTTAAAGTGTCCTAAATTAACAGTTTTTATGGTTAAGTTGAAAAGTGTTGTACAGCAAATGATTGAAAACAGAACAGAGGACATTGATACAGAGACAGAATGGAATAAGATGTTTTTATTTGGTTTTAATGGAAGTAAAACAAAAGTTGTTAATTTGTTTTTATCTGTTGCAAGAACTGTTATCTGGGAAAGAAGAAACATTGTAAAAAAGAAACGTGATGCTAACATAGATATCTGGAAAATGTACAAAAGGAAATTAGAACAATATGTAAAAATGGTAGAAGAGTACTTTCAATGGCAACAGAACACTGATAATTTCAGACAAATATTTGCAACAAATAATCCATTTATTGTGAACACCACAAAAGGTTTTAATTTGAAATTGCCAAAATGATCATGATGTTTTATAAATGCTACATATTGTGTTATTTTCTTTTAATTTTTCTCTTTTAATATATTCCTTTGGCTGTTTAATTTATTCATTTATTTTTTTTGTTGTTTGTTTGTTTTTAAAATGTGACTGTAAAAATTATGTATGTACATGCAGATTTGTGAAATAATAAAAAAAAAAAAAAAAAAAAAAAGCACGCCCGCTCTCGTCTGATCTCGGAAGCCAAGCAGGGTCGGGCCTGGTTAGTACTTGGATGGGAGACCGCCTGGGAATACCAGGTGCTGTAAGCATTTAATTAATTATTTAATTATTTATTCATATAATTTTTTCCAGAAATGCATCCTTTCTGTAAGCGTTCGCACATGGCATGGCGTTGCCACATTAGTCTTGAAGTGGCTCTCGAATCGAGTCAGCACTCGCTTACGGCCACACCACCCTGAGCACGCCCGCTCTCGTCTGATCTCGAAAGCCAAGCAGGGTCGGGCCTGGTTAGTACTTGGATGGGAGACCGCCTGGGAATACCAGGTGCTGTAAGCATTTAATTATTTAATTATTTATTCATATAATTTTTTTCCAGAAATGCATCCTTTCGGTAAGCGTTCGCCGATGGCATGGCGTTGCCACATTAGTCTTGAAGTGGCTCTCGAATTGAGTCAGCGCTCGCTTATGGCCACACCACCCTGAGCACGCCCGCTCTCGTCTGATCTCGGAAGCCAAGCAGGGTCGGGCCTGGTTAGTACTTGGATGGGAGACCGCCTGGGAATACCAGGTGCTGTAAGCATTTAATTAATTATTTAATTATTTATTCATATAATTTTTTCCAGAAATGCATCCTTTCTGTAAGCGTTCGCACATGGCATGGCGTTGCCACATTAGTCTTAAAGTGGCTCTCGAATCGAGTCAGCGCTCGCTTACGGCCACACCACCCTGAGCACGCCCGCTCTCGTCTGATCTCGGAAGCCAAGCAGGGTCGGGCCTGGTTAGTACTTGGATGGGAGACCGCCTGGGAATACCAGGTGCTGTAAGCATTTAATTCTTTATTTAATTAATTATTTAATTACTTATTCATATAATTTTTTTCCAGAAATGCATCCTTTCTGTAAGCGTTCGCCAATGGCATGGCGTTGCCACATTAGTCTTGAAGTGGCTCTCGAATCGAGTCAGCGCTCGCTTACGGCCACACCACCCTGAGCACGCCCGCTCTCGTCTGATCTCGGAAGCCAAGCAGGGTCGGGCCTGGTTAGTACTTGGATGGGAGACCTCTTGGGAATACCAGGTGCTGTAAGCATTTAATTCTTTATTTAATTAATTATTTAATTACTTATTCATATAATTTTTTTCCAGAAATGCATCCTTTCTGTAAGCGTTCGCCGATGGCATGGCGTTGCCACATTAGTCTTGAAGTGGTTTCGAATCGAGTCAGCGCTCGCTTACGGCCACACCACCCTGAGCACGCCTGCTCTCGTCTGATCTCGGAAGCCAAGCAGGGTCGGGCCTGGTTAGTACTTGGATGGGAGACCGCCTGGGAATACCAGGTGCTGTAAGCATTTAATTAATTATTTATTCATATAATTTTTTCCAGAAATGCATCCTTTCTGTAAGCGTTCGCCGATGGCATGGCGTTGCCACATTAGTCTTGAAGTGGCTCTCGAATCGAATCAGTGCTCGCTTACGGCCACACCGCCCTGAGCACGCCCGCTCTCGTCTGATCTTGGAAGCCAAGCAGGGTCGGGCCTGGTTAGTACTTGGATGGGAGACCGCCTGGGAATACCAGGTGCTGTAAGCATTTAATTAATTATTTAATTAATTATTCAATTACTTATTCATATAATTTTTTTCCAGAAATGCATCTTTTCTATAAGCGTTCGCACGTGGCATGGCGTTGCCACATTAGTCTTGAAGTGGCTCTCGAATCGAGTCAGCGCTCGCTTACGGCCACACCACCCTGAGCACGCCCGCTCTCGTTTGATCTCGTAAGCCAAGCAGGGTAGGGCCTGCTTAGTACTTGGATGGGAGACCGCCTGGGAATACCAGGTGCTGTAAGCATTTAATTAATTATTTATTCATATAATTTTTTCCAGAAATGCATCCTTTCTGTAAGCGTTCGCACATGGCATGGCGTTGCCACATTAGTCTTGAAGTGGCTCTCGAATCGAGTCAGCGCTCGCTTACGGCCACACCACCCTGAGCACGCCCGCTCTCGTCTGATCTCGGAAGCCAAGCAGGGTCGGGCCTGGTTAGTACTTGGATGGGAGACCGCCTGGGAATACCAGGTGCTGTAAGCATTTAATTAATTATTTAATTATTTATTCATATAATTTTTTTCCAGAAATGCATCCTTTCTGTAAGCGTTCGCCGATGGCATGGCGTTGCCACATTAGTCTTGAAGTGGCTCTCGAATCTAGTCACCGCTCGCTTACGGCCACACCACCCTGAGCACGCCCGCTCTCGTCTGATCTCGGAAGCCAAGCAGGGTCGGGCCTGGTTAGTACTTGGATGGGAGACCGCCTGGGAATACCAGGTGCTGTAAGCATTTAATTAATTATTTAATTATTTATTCGTATAATTTTTTTCCAGAAATGCATCCTTTCTGTAAGCGTTCGCCGATGGCATGGCGTTGCCACATTAGTCTTGAAGTGGCTCTCGAATTGAGTCAGCGCTCGCTTCATGGCCACACCACCCTGAGCACACCCGCTCTCGTCTGATCTCGGAAGCCAAGCAGGGTCGGGCCTGGTTAGTACTTGGATGGGAGACCGCCTGGGAATACCAGGTGCTGTAAGCATTTAATTAATTATTTAATTATTTATTCATATAATTTTTTTCCAGAAATGCATCCTTTCTGTAAGCGTTCGCCGATGGCATGGCGTTGCCACATTAGTCTTGAAGTGGCTCTCGAATCGAATCAGCGCTCGCTTACGGCCACACCACCCTGAGCACGCCCGCTCTCGTCTGATCTCGGAAGCCAAGCAGGGTCGGGCCTGGTTAGTACTTGGATGGGAGACCGCCTGGGAATACCAGGTGCTGTAAGCATTTAATTAATTATTTAATTATTTATTCATATAATTTTTTTCCAGAAATGCATCCTTTCTGTAAGCGTTCGCCGATGGCATGGCGTTGCCACATTAGTCTTGAAGTGGCTCTCGAATCGAATCAGCGCTCGCTTACGACCACACCACCCTGAGCACGCCCGCTCTCGTCTGATCTCGGAAGCCAAGCAGGGTCGGGCCTGGTTAGTACTTGGATGGGAGACCGCCTGGGAATACCAGGTGCTGTAAGCATTTAATTAATTATTTAATTATTTATTCATATAATTTTTTTCCAGAAATGCATCCTTTCTGTAAGCGTTCGCCGATGGCATGGCGTTGCCACATTAGTCTTGAAGTGGCTCTCGAATCGAGTCAGCGCTCGCTTATGGCCACACCACCCTGAGCACGCCCGCTCTCGTCTGATCTCGGAAGCCAAGCAGGGTCGGGCCTGGTTAGTACTTGGATGGGAGACCGCCTGGGAATACCAGGTGCTGTAAGCATTTAATTAATTATTTAATTATTTATTCATATAATTTTTTTCCAGAAATGCATCCTTTCTGTAAGCGTTCGCCGATGGCATGGCGTTGCCACATTAGTCTTGAAGTGGCTCTCGAATTGAGTCAGCGCTCGCTTCATGGCCACACCACCCTGAGCACGCCCGCTCTCGTCTGATCTCGGAAGCCAAGCAGGGTCGGGCCTGGTTAGTACTTGGATGGGAGACCGCCTGGGAATACCAGGTGCTGTAAGCATTTAATTAATTATTTAATTATTTATTCATATAATTTTTTCCAGAAATGCATCCTTTCTGTAAGCGTTCGCCGATGGCATGGCGTTGCCACATTAGTCTTGAAGTGGCTCTCGAATTGAGTCAGCGCTCGCTTCATGGCCACACCACCCTGAGCACGCCCGCTCTCGTCTGATCTCGGAAGCCAAGCAGGGTCGGGCCTGGTTAGTACTTGGATGGGAGACCGCCTGGGAATACCAGGTGCTGTAAGCATTTAATTAATTATTTAATTATTTATTCATATAATTTTTTCCAGAAATGCATCCTTTCTGTAAGCGTTCGCACATGGCATGGCGTTGCCACATTAGTCTTAAAGTGGCTCTCGAATCGAGTCAGCGCTCGCTTACGGCCACACCACCCTGAGCACGCCTGCTCTCGTCTGATCTCGCAAGCCAAGCAGGGTCGGGCCTGGTTAGTACTTGGATGGGAGACCGCCTGGGAATACCAGGTGCTGTAAGCATTTAATTATTTATTTATTTAATTATATATTTATCTACTTATTCATATAATTTTTTTCCAGAAATGCATCCTTTCTGTAAGCGTTCGCACATGGCATGGCGTTGCCACATTAGTCTTGAAGTGGCTCTCGAATCGAGTCAGCGCTCGCTTACGGCCATACCACCCTGAGCACGCCCGCTCTCGTCTGATCTCGAAAGCCAAGCAGGTTCGGGCCTGGTTAGTACTTGGATGGGAGACCGCCTCGGAATACCAGGTGCTGTAAGCATTTAATTAATTATTTAATTATTTATTCATATAATTTTTTTCCAGAAATGCATCCTTTCTGTAAGCGTTCGCCGATGGCATGGCGTTGCCACATTAGTCTTGAAGTGGCTCTCGAATCGAATCAGCGCTCGCTTACGGCCACACCACCCTGAGCACGCCCGCTCTCGTCTGATCTCGGAAGCCAAGCAGGGTCGGGCCTGGTTAGTACTTGGATGGGAGACCGCCTGGGAATACCAGGTGCTGTAAGCATTTAATTAATTATTTAATTATTTATTCATATAATTTTTATCCAGAAATGCATCCTTTCTATAAGCGATAGACCGATGGCATGGCGTTGCCACATTAGTCTTGAAGTGGCTCTCGAATCGAGTCAGCGCTCGCTTATGGCCACACCACCCTGAGCACGCCCGCTCTCGTCTGATCTCGGAAGCCAAGCAGGGTCGGGCCTGGTTAGTACTTGGATGGGAGACCGCCTGGGAATACCAGGTGCTGTAAGCATTTAATTAATTATTTAATTATTTATTCATATAATTTTTTCCAGAAATGCATCCTTTTTGTAAGCGTTCGCACATGGCATGGCGTTGCCACATTAGTCTTAAAGTGGCTCTCGAATCAAGTCAGCGCTCGCTTACGGCCACACCACCCTGAGCACGCCCGCTCTCGTCTGATCTCGGAAGCCAAGCAGGGTCGGGCCTGGTTAGTACTTGGATGGGAGACCGCCTGGGAATACCAGGTGCTGTAAGCATTTAATTATTTATTTAATTATTTATTCATATATTTTTTTTCCAGAAATGCATCCTTTCTGTAAGCGTTCGCCGATGGCATGGCGTTGCCACATTAATCTTGAAGTGGCTCTCGAATTGAGTTAGCGCTCCCTTACGGCCACACCACCCTGAGCACGCCCGCTCTCGTCTGATCTCGGAAGCCAAGCAGGGTCGGGCCTGGTTAGTACTTGGATGGGAGACCGCCTGGGAATACCAGGTGCTGTAAGCATTTAATTAATTATTTAATTATTTATTCATATAATTTTTTTCCAGAAATGCATCCTTTCTGTAAGCGTTCGCCGATGGCATGGCGTTGCCACATTAGTCTTGAAGTGGCTCTCGAATTGAGTCAGCGCTCGCTTCATGGCCACACCACCCTGAGCACGCCCGCTCTCGTCTGATCTCGGAAGCCAAGCAGGGTCGGGCCTGGTTAGTACTTGGATGGGAGACCGCCTGGGAATACCAGGTGCTGTAAGCATTTAATTAATTATTTAATTATTTATTCATATAATTTTTTCCAGAAATGCATCCTTTCTGTAAGCGTTCGCACATGGCATGGCGTTGCCACATTAGTCTTGAAGTGGCTCTCGAATCGAGTCAGCGCTCGCTTACGGCCATACCACCCTGAGCACGCCCGCTCTCGTCTGATCTCGAAAGCCAAGCAGGGTCGGGCCTGGTTAGTACTTGGATGGGAGACCGCCTCGGAATACCAGGTGCTGTAAGCATTTAATTAATTATTTAATTATTTATTCATATAATTTTTTTCCAGAAATGCATCCTTTCTGTAAGCGTTCGCCGATGGCATGGCGTTGCCACATTAGTCTTGAAGTGGCTCTCGAATTGAGTCAGCGCTCGCTTCATGGCCACACCACCCTGAGCACGCCCGCTCTCGTCTGATCTCGGAAGCCAAGCAGGGTCGGGCCTGGTTAGTACTTGGATGGGAGACCGCCTGGGAATACCAGGTGCTGTAAGCATTTAATTAATTATTTAATTATTTATTCATATAATTTTTTCCAGAAATGCATCCTTTCTGTAAGCGTTCGCACATGGCATGGCGTTGCCACATTAGTCTTGAAGTGGCTCTCGAATCGAGTCAGCGCTCGCTTACGGCCATACCACCCTGAGCACGCCCGCTCTCGTCTGATCTCGAAAGCCAAGCAGGGTCGGGCCTGGTTAGTACTTGGATGGGAGACCGCCTCGGAATACCAGGTGCTGTAAGCATTTAATTAATTATTTAATTATTTATTCATATAATTTTTTTCCAGAAATGCATCCTTTCTGTAAGCGTTCGCCGATGGCATGGTGTTGCCACATTAGTCTTGAAGTGGCTCTCGAATTGAGTCAGCGCTCGCTTCATGGCCACACCACCCTGAGCACGCCCGCTCTCGTCTGATCTCGGAAGCCAAGCAGGGTCGGGCCTGGTTAGTACTTGGATGGGAGACCGCCTGGGAATACCAGGTGCTGTAAGCATTTAATTAATTATTTAATTATTTATTCATATAATTTTTTCCAGAAATGCATCCTTTCTGTAAGCGTTCGCACATGGCATGGCGTTGCCACATTAGTCTTAAAGTGGCTCTCGAATCGAGTCAGCGCTCGCTTACGGCCACACCACCCTGAGCACGCCTGCTCTCGTCTGATCTCGCAAGCCAAGCAGGGTCGGGCCTGGTTAGTTCTTGGATGGGAGACCGCCTGCGAATACCAGGTGCTGTAAGCATTTAATTATTTATTTATTTAATTATATATTTAATTACTTATTCATATAATTTTTTTCCAGAAATGCATCCTTTCTGTAAGCGTTCGCCGATGGCATGGCGTTGCCACATTAGTCTTGAAGTGGCTCTCGAATCGAGTCAGCGCTCGCTTACGGCCACACCACCCTGAGCACGCCCGCTCTCGTCTGATCTCGGAAGCCAAGCAGGGTCGGGCCTGGTTAGTACTTGGATGGGAGACCGCCTGGGAATACCAGGTGCTGTAAGCATTTAATTCTTTATTTAATTAATTATTTAATTATTTATTCATATAATTTTTTTCCAGAAATGCATCCTTTCTGTAAGCGTTCGCCGATGGCATGGCGTTGCCACATTAGTCTTGAAGTGGCTCTCGAATCGGGTCAGCGCTCGCTTACGGCCACACCACCCTGAGCACGCCCGCTCTCGTCTGATCTCGGAAGCCAAACAGGGTCGGGCCTGGTTAGTACTTGGATGGGAGACCTCCTGGGAATACCAGGTGCTGTAAGCATTTAATTCTTTATTTAATTAATTATTTAATTACTTATTCATATAATTTTTTTCCAGAAATGCATCCTTTCTGTAAGCGTTCGCCGATGGCATGGCGTTGCCACATTAGTCTTGAAGTGGCTCTCGAATCGAGTCAGCGCTCGCTTACGGCCACACCACCCTGAGCACGCCCGCTCTCGTCTGATCTCGGAGGCCAAGCAGGGTCGGGTCTGGTTAGTACTTGAATGGGAGACCGCCTGGGAATACCAGGTGCTGTAAGCAATTAATTCTTTATTTAATTAATTATTTAATTATTTATTCATATAATTTTTTTCCAGAAATGCATCCTTTCTGTAAGCGTTCGCCGATGGCATGGCGTTGCCACATTAGTCTTGAAGTGGCTCTCGAATCGAGTCAGCGCTCGCTTACGGCCACACCACCCTGAGCACGCCCGCTCTCGTCTGATCTCGGAAGCCAAGCAGGGTCGGGCCTGGTTAGTACTTGGATGGGAGACCGCCTGGGAATACCAGGTGCTGTAAGCATTTAATTAATTATTTAATTATTTATTCATATAATGTTTTTCCAGAAATGCATCCTTTCTGTAAGCGTTCGCCGATGGCATGGCGTTGCCACATTAGTCTTGAAGTGGCTCTCGAATCGAGTCAGCGCTCGCTTATGGCCACACCACCCTGAGCACGCCCGCTCTCGTCTGATCTCGGAAGCCAAGCAGGGTCGGGCCTGGTTAGTACTTGGATGGGAGACCGCCTGGGAATACCAGGTGCTGTAAGCATTTAATTAATTATTTAATTATTTATTCATATAATTTTTTCCAGAAATGCATCCTTTCTGTAAGCGTTCGCACATGGCATGGCGTTGCCACATTAGTCTTAAAGTGGCTCTCGAATTGAGTCAGCGCTCGCTTCATGGCCACACCACCCTGAGCACGCCCGCTCTCGTCTGATCTCGGAAACCAAGCAGGGTCGGGCCTGGTTAGTACTTGGATGGGAGACCGCCTGGGAATACCAGGTGCTGTAAGCATTTAATTAATTATTTAATTATTTATTCATATAATTTTTTTCCAGAAATGCATCCTTTCTGTAAGCGTTCGCCGATGGCATGGCGTTGCCACATTAGTCTTGAAGTGGCTCTCGAATCGAGTCAGCGCTCGCTTACGGCCACACCACCCTGAGCACGCCCGCTCTCGTCTGATCTCGGAAGCCAAGCAGGGTCGGGCCGGGTTAGTACTTGGATGGGAGACCGCCTGGGAATACCAGGTGCTGTAAGCAATTAATTCTTTATTTAATTAATTATTTAATTATTTATTCATATAATTTTTTTCCAGAAATGCATCCTTTCTGTAAGCGTTCGCCGATGGCATGGCGTTGCCACATTAGTCTTGAAGTGGCTCTCGAATCGAGTCAGCGCTCGCTTACGGCCACACCACCCTGAGCACGCCCGCTCTCGTCTGATCTCGGAAGCCAAGCAGGGTCGGGCCTGGTTAGTACTTGGATGGGAGACCGCCTGGGAATACCAGGTGCTGTAAGCATTTAATTAATTATTTAATTATTTATTCATATAATGTTTTTCCAGAAATGCATCCTTTCTGTAAGCGTTCGCCGATGGCATGGCGTTGCCACATTAGTCTTGAAGTGGCTCTCGAATCGAGTCAGCGCTCGCTTATGGCCACACCACCCTGAGCACGCCCGCTCTCGTCTGATCTCGGAAGCCAAGCAGGGTCGGGCCTGGTTAGTACTTGGATGGGAGACCGCCTGGGAATACCAGGTGCTGTAAGCATTTAATTAATTATTTAATTATTTATTCATATAATTTTTTCCAGAAATGCATCCTTTCTGTAAGCGTTCGCACATGGCATGGCGTTGCCACATTAGTCTTAAAGTGGCTCTCGAATTGAGTCAGCGCTCGCTTCATGGCCACACCACCCTGAGCACGCCCGCTCTCGTCTGATCTCGGAAACCAAGCAGGGTCGGGCCTGGTTAGTACTTGGATGGGAGACCGCCTGGGAATACCAGGTGCTGTAAGCATTTAATTAATTATTTAATTATTTATTCATATAATTTTTTCCAGAAATGCATCCTTTCTGTAAGCGTTCGCACATGGCATGGCGTTGCCACATTAGTCTTAAAGTGGCTCTCGAATCGAGTCAGCGCTCGCTTACGGCCACACCACCCTGAGCACGCCCGCTCTCGTCTGATCTCGGAAGCCAAGCAGGGTCGGGCCGGGTTAGTACTTGGATGGGAGACCGCCTGGGAATACCAGGTGCTGTAAGCATTAAATTATTTATTTATTTAATTAATTATTTAATTACTTATTCCTATAATTTTTTTCCAGAAATGCATCCTTTCTGTAAGCGTTCGCCGATGGCATGGCGTTGCCACATTAGTCTTGAAGTGGCTCTCGAATCGAGTCAGCGCTCGCTTACGGCCACACCACCCTGAGCACGCCCGCTCTCGTCTGATCTCGGAAGCCAAGCAGGGTCGGGCCTGGTTAGTACTTGGATGGGAGACCGCCTGGGAATACCAGGTGCTGTAAGCATTTAATTAATTATTTATTCATATAATTTTTTCCAGAAATGCATCCTTTCTGTAAGCGTTCGCACATGGCATGGCGTTGCCACATTAGTCTTGAAGTGGCTCTCGAATCGAGTCAGCGCTCGCTTACGGCCACACCACCCTGAGCACGCCCGCTCTCGTCTGATCTCGGAAGCCAAGCAGGGTCGGGCCTGGTTAGTACTTGGATGGGAGACCGCCTGGGAATACCAGGTGCTGTAAGCATTTAATTAATTATTTAATTATTTATTCATATAATTTTTTTCCAGAAATGCATCCTTTCTGTAAGCGTTCGCCGATGGCATGGCGTTGCCACATTAGTCTTGAAGTGGCTCTCGAATCTAGTCAGCGCTCGCTTACGGCCACACCACCCTGAGCACGCCCGCTCTCGTCTGATCTCGGAAGCCAAGCAGGGTCGGGCCTGGTTAGTACTTGGATGGGAGACCGCCTGGGAATACCAGGTGCTGTAAGCATTTAATTAATTATTTATTCATATAATTTTTTTCCAGAAATGCATCCTTTCTGTAAGCGTTCGCCGATGGCATGGCGTTGCCACATTAGTCTTGAAGTGGCTCTCGAATTGAGTCAGCGCTCGCTTCATGGCCACACCACCCTGAGCACGCCCGCTCTCGTCTGATCTCGGAAGCCAAGCAGGGTCGGGCCTGGTTAGTACTTGGATGGGAGACCGCCTGGGAATACCAGGTGCTGTAAGCATTTAATTAATTATTTAATTATTTATTCATATAATTTTTTTCCAGAAATGCATCCTTTCTGTAAGCGTTCGCCGATGGCATGGCGTTGCCACATTAGTCTTGAAGTGGCTCTCGAATCGAATCAGCGCTCGCTTACGGCCACACCACCCTGAGCACGCCCGCTCTCGTCTGATCTCGGAAGCCAAGCAGGGTCGGGCCTGGTTAGTACTTGGATGGGAGACCGCCTGGGAATACCAGGTGCTGTAAGCATTTAATTAATTATTTAATTATTTATTCATATAATTTTTTTCCAGAAATGCATCCTTTCTGTAAGCGTTCGCCGATGGCATGGCGTTGCCACATTAGTCTTGAAGTGGCTCTCGAATCGAGTCAGCGCTCGCTTATGGCCACACCACCCTGAGCACGCCCGCTCTCGTCTGATCTCGGAAGCCAAGCAGGGTCGGGCCTGGTTAGTACTTGGATGGGAGACCGCCTGGGAATACCAGGTGCTGTAAGCATTTAATTAATTATTTAATTATTTATTCATATAATTTTTTCCAGAAATGCATCCTTTCTGTAAGCGTTCGCACATGGCATGGCGTTGCCACATTAGTCTTAAAGTGGCTCTCGAATCGAGTCAGCGCTCGCTTACGGCCACACCACCCTGAGCACGCCCGCTCTCGTCTGATCTCGGAAGCCAAGCAGGGTCGGGCCTGGTTAGTACTTGGATGGGAGACCGCCTGGGAATACCAGGTGCTGTAAGCATTTAATTATTTATTTAATTATTTATTCATATATATTTTTTTTCCAGAAATGCATCCTTTCTGTAAGCGTTCGCCGATGGCATGGCGTTGCCACATTAGTCTTGAAGTGGCTCTCGAATTGAGTCAGCGCTCGCTTCATGGCCACACCACCCTGAGCACGCCCGCTCTCGTCTGATCTCGGAAGCCAAGCAGGGTCGGGCCTGGTTAGTACTTGGATGGGAGACCGCCTGGGAATACCAGGTGCTGTAAGCATTTAATTAATTATTTAATTATTTATTCATATAATTTTTTCCAGAAATGCATCCTTTCTGTAAGCGTTCGCACATGGCATGGCGTTGCCACATTAGTCTTGAAGTGGCTCTCGAATCGAGTCAGCGCTCGCTTACGGCCATACCACCCTGAGCACGCCCGC
>NC_073357.2:15325000-15332500 GCF_027580225.2 Misgurnus anguillicaudatus
TACGGCCACACCACCCTGAGCACCCCCGCTCTCGTCTGATCTCGGAAGCCAAGCAGGGTCGGGCCTGGTTAGTACTTGGATGGGAGACCGCCTGGGAGTCCCAGGTGCTGTAAGCATTTAATTAATTATTTAATTATTTATTCATATAATTTTTTTCCAGAAATGCATCCTTTCTGTAAGCGTTCGCCGATGGCATGGCGTTGCCACATTTGTCTTGAAGTGGCTCTCAAATCGAATCAGCGCTCGCTTACGGCCACACCACCCTGAGCACGCCCGCTCTCGTCTGATCTCGGAAGCCAAGCAGGGTCGAGCCTGGTTAGTTCTTGGATGGCAGACCGCCTGGGAATACCAGGTGCTGTAAGCATTTAATTCTTTATTTAATTAATTATTTAATTATTTATTCATATAATTTTTTTCCAGAAATGCATCCTTTCTGTAAGCGTTCGCCGATGGCATGGCGTTGCCACATTAGTCTTGAAGTGGCTCTCGAATCGAGTCAGCGCTCGCTTACGGCCACACCACCCTGAGCACGCCCGCTCTCGTCTGATCTCGGAAGCCAAGCAGGGTCGGGCCTGGTTAGTACTTGGATGGGAGACCGCCTGGGAATACCAGGTGCTGTAAGCATTTAATTCTTTATTTAATTATTTATTCATATAATTTTTTTCCAGAAATGCATCCTTTTTGTAAGCGTTCGCCGATGGCATGGCGTTGCCACATTAGTCTTGAAGTGGCTCTCGAATCGAGTCAACGCTCGCTTACGGCCACACAACCCTGAGCACGCCCGCTCTCGTCTGATCTCGGAAGCCAAGCAGGGTCGGGCCTGGTTAGTACTTGGATGGGAGACCGCCTGGGAGTCCCAGGTGCTGTAAGCATTTAATTAATTATTTAATTATTTATTCATATAATTTTTTCCAGAAATGCATCCTTTCTGTAAGCGTTCGCCGATGGCATGGCGTTGCCACATTAGTCTTGAAGTGGCTCTCGAATTGAGTCAGCGCTCGTTTACGGCCACACCACCCTGAGCACGCCCGCTCTCGTCTGATCTCGGAAGCCAAGCAGGGTCGGGCCTGGTTAGTACTTGGATGGGAGACCGCCTGGGAATACAGGGTGCTGTAAGCATTTAATTCTTTATTTAATTAATTATTTAATTATTTATTCATATAATTTTTTTCCAGAAATGCATCCTTTCTGTAAGCGTTCGCCGATGGCATGGCGTTGCCACATTTGTCTTGAAGTGGCTCTCGAATCCAATCAGCGCTCGCTTACGGCCACACCACCCTGAGCACGCCCGCTCTCGTCTGATCTCGGAAGCCAAGCAGGGTCGGGCCTGGTTAGTACTTGGATGGCAGACCGCCTGGGAATACCAGGTGCTGTAAGCATTTAATTCTTTATTTAATTAATTATTTAATTATTTATTCATATAATTTTTTTCCAGAAATGCATCCTTTCTGTAAGCGTTCGCCGATGGCATGGCGTTGCCACATTAGTCTTGAAGTGGCTCTCGAATCGAGTCAGTGCTCGCTTAGGGCCACACCACCCTGAGCACGCCCGCTCTCGTCTGATCTCGGAAGCCAAGCAGGGTCGGGCCTGGTTAGTACTTGGATGGGAGACCGCCTGGGAATACCAGGTGCTGTAAGCCTTTAATTCTTTATTTAATTAATTATTTAATTATGTATTCATATAATTTTTTTCCAGAAATGCATCCTTTCTGTAAGCGTTCGCCGATGGCATGGCGTTGCCACATTAGTTTTGAAGTGGCTCTCGAATCGAGTCAGCACTCGCTTACGGCCACACCACCCTGAGCACGCCCGCTCTCGTCTGATCTCGGAAGCCAAGCAGGGTCGGGCCTGGTTAGTACTTGGATGGGAGACCGCCTGGGAATACCAGGTGCAGTAAGCATTTAATTCTTTATTTAATTATTTATTCATATAATTTTTTTCCAGAAATGCATCCTTTTTGTAAGCGTTCGCCGATGGCATGGCGTTGCCACATTAGTCTTGAAGTGGCTCTCGAATCGAGTCAGTGCTCGCTTACGGCCACACCACCCTGAGCACGCCCGCTCTCGTCTGATCTCGGAAGCCAAGCAGGGTCGGGCCTGGTTAGTACTTGGATGGGAGACCGCCTGGGAGTCCCAGGTGCTGTAAGCATTTAATTAATTATTTAATTATTTATTCATATAATTTTTTTCCAGAAATGCATCCTTTCTGTAAGCGTTCGCCGATGGCATGGCGTTGCCACATTAGTCTTGAAGTGGCTCTCGAATTGAGTCAGCGCTCGCTTACGGCCACACCACGCCCTGAGCACGCCCGCTCTAGTCTGATCTCGGAAGCCAAGCAGGGTCGGGCCTGGTTAGTACTTGGATGGGAGACCGCCTGGGCATACAGGGTGCTGTAACCATTTAATTCTTTATTTAATTAATTATTTAATTATTTATTCATATAATTTTTTTCCAGAAATGCATCCTTTCTGTTAGCGTTCGCCGATGGCATGGCGTTGCCACATTTGTCTTGAAGTGGCTCTCGAATCGAATCAGCGCTCGCTTACGGCCACACCACCCTGAGCACGCCCGCTCTCGTCTGATCTCGGAAGCCAAGCAGGGTCGGGCCTGGTTAGTACTTGGATGGCAGACCGCCTGGGAATACCAGGTGCTGTAAGCATTTAATTCTTTATTTAATTAATTATTTAATTATTTATTCATATAATTTTTTTCCAGAAATGCATCCTTTCTGTAAGCGTTCGCCGATGGCATGGTGTTGCCACATTAGTCTTGAAGTGGCTCTCGAATCGAGTCAGCGCTCGCTTAAGGCCACACCACCCTGATCACGCCCGCTCTCGTCTGATCTCGGAAGCCAAGCAGGGTCGGGCCTGGTTAGTACTTGGATGGGAGACCGCCTGGGAATACCAGGTGCTGTAAGCCTTTAATTCTTTATTTAATTAATTATTTAATTATGTATTCATATAATTTTTTTCCAGAAATGCATCCTTTCTGTAAGCGTTCGCCGATGGCATGGCGTTGCCACATTAGTCTTGAAGTGGCTCTCGAATCGAGTCAGCGCTCGCTTACGGCCACACCACCCTGAGCACGCCCGCTCTCGTCTGATCTCGGAAGCCAAGCAGGGTCGGGCCTGCTTAGTACTTGGATGGGAGACCGCCTGGGAATACCAGGTGCTGTAAGCATTTAATTCTTTATTTAATTATTTATTCATATAATTTTTTTCCAGAAATGCATCCTTTTTGTAAGCGTTCGCCGATGGCATGGCGTTGCCACATTTGTCTTGAAGTGGCTCTCGAATCGAATCAGCGCTCGCTTACGGCCACACCACCCTGAGCACGCCCGCTCTCGTCTGATCTCGGAAGCCAAGCAGGGTCGGGCCTGGTTAGTACTTGGATGGCAGACCGCCTGGGAATACCAGGTGCTGTAAGCATTTAATTCTTTATTTAATTAATTATTTAATTATTTATTCATATAGTTTTTTTCCAGAAATGCATCCTTTCTGTAAGCGTTCGCCGATGGCATGGTGTTGCCACATTAGTCTTGAAGTGGCTCTCGAATCGAGTCAGCGCTCGCTTAAGGCCACACCACCCTGATCACGCCCGCTCTCGTCTGATCTCGGAAGCCAAGCAGGGTCGGGCCTGGTTAGTACTTGGATGGGAGACCGCCTGGGAATACCAGGTGCTGTAAGCCTTTAATTCTTTATTTAATTAATTATTTAATTATGTATTCATATAATTTTTTTCCAGAAATGCATCCTTTCTGTAAGCGTTCGCCGATGGCATGGCGTTGCCACATTAGTCTTGAAGTGGCTCTCGAATCGAGTCAGCGCTCGCTTACGGCCACACCACCCTGAGCACGCCCGCTCTTGTCTGATCTCGGAAGCCAAGCAGGGTCGGGCCTGCTTAGTACTTGGATGGGAGACCGCCTGGGAATACCAGGTGCTGTAAGCATTTAATTCTTTATTTAATTATTTATTCATATAATTTTTTTCCAGAAATGCATCCTTTTTGTAAGCGTTCGCCGATGGCATGGCGTTGCCACATTAGTCTTGAAGTGGCTCTCGAATCGAGTCAGCGCTCGCTTACGGCCACACCACCCTGAGAGCGCTAGAGAGCACACAGGAAGTGAGTTGGCTACAGAGGGGTGAAGAAGGTTCACCCAAAATTTTTGTGTTGTTTTTTGGTTTAAAAATAAGTCTTTTTATTTTATTTTTTGTGGTTTATTTTTTACTTGTCCTCCCAACAGCTTAGCTGTTTGGGAGGCAGCGACACGGTTTTGTTTTTTGAAGAATGGATGGATCAAAGGCAACAGATATGGATATGGCAGGAGGAACACACATGGCAAACGACACTGGACTGGCTAAGGGAATATGTAAGGAAAATGATACTGGACTGGATAAACAATTACGAGTAAGGAACGGAAAGAAACAAGATGAAAGACAAAAGTTTGTTGAAAGAAAATACCTAAAGGAAGCTACAGTGATTTTAAATGTGGAGAATGTGATGGATTTGAAAGCTGAGGACATTATTATGGCTGTAACAGAAAAATGTGGACATGGCAAAATTTTAGCTCTAAGACCAAGACAAGGGAAAGAATTTGAACTAACAATGGAAAAAGAAGAATTGTGTGATAAACTAATGGATGGACTAACAATCAAAGGAGTGGACTGTGAAGTTAAAAGTTTGCAAAATAGAGATTATGTGGTTTCCTTCATGCACCTGCCTGCCTACCTGGAAGATGAAGAAATTTTATTAAAATTAGAGAGATGGGGAGTTGATCCCATGAGTAAAATTAAAAGACGATGCTACCCGGGCACTGATATTGAAGATGGAACAAGGTTCCTAAAAGTGAGGTTTCCCAAGGAGGTGGCATCCTTGCCATATAGCACAAAGCTGGAGACCGAAGAAGGGCCACAGTACTTCCGGGTGATGCACAGCCATCAAGTGAAAACTTGTAGGATGTGCATGAGCCCGGATCACCTACTGAAAGATTGCCCAAACTTCTTGTGCTATAAATGTGAGGAAAGGGGACATTTTGCAAGGGATTGCAATGCTGTCAGGTGCCCGGAGTGTCAGGTAGTTTTAAATAAATGTGAATGTTGGATGGAGGGAGAGGAAGGAGGAAGGAAAGAACAGGAGACAGGACAGGTGCATGAAGGAAACAATAAAGATGAAGGACAAACGGATGAAAAACAAGAGGAAGAGGTAAGCCAGCGAAAAGAAATGGAAGACAGAATGAACAACAAAGAGGAGGGGGAAAGAGAAAATGAGAATGCTGAAAATAGGGAACAAGCAATGGAGCAGGACACTCAATGGACAGAATTGGAGACACCGGACAATATTTCTTTGGATGATGAAGAGAGAGATGGACAAGAAATGACAGATCAAGACAAAGACACTGATAGTGAAGAAGGAATAAAGATGGATAACATGGACAAAGATGGCAAGGAGAAAAGACAAATAAGAAGAAGAGCAATGAAGGTAAAACCGAACTTGAAAAGTGCAAGAAAAAAATTTACAACAAGATATGATGTGTTAAGGGCTTTTGAGGGAGAAAGTGGTGAAAATGATGTTTAAGTATTTATTTTTCTTTATTTCAATGGTTTTAAGTTGTGTTGCTTTTAATGCAAGGGGACTAATGGACATGGGGAAATTTGAAAAAGTAATAGAAAAATGTAAAAGGGAAGATATTATTGCTTTACAAGAAACGAATTGGAAAGAAAATGGGATAATTGAGTATGAAAAGAGATGGGATGGAAATATTTTATATAATAATGGTGATGGAAGGCTGGGAAGAGGTGTGGCTTTTTTATTGAAGGATGATGTGTTTAAAGTGAGTAAAATTGTGTATAAGGATAACATTGGGAAATGTATGGCGATTGAGATCAATTATGAAGGAAAAAACTTGATTTTAGTGAATGTACATGCACCTGTGGAGGAGAAGGAAAAGAAAGAGTTTTTTAACATTTTAAGAAATATTGTAAGTAAACATAAAGAGGTAATAATGATGGGGGATTTTAATACTGTGTTCAGTAAACAAGATATGGCAGAAGGAATGGTTTTTAAAAACGATATGGGGAGAAAAGAATTAAAAATTTTAATGGGTGAAAATAATATGATAGATGTGTGGAGGGAAAGAAATGCAAGGAAAAAGGAATTTTCAAGAAGACAAATAGTGGGGCAGTTTGTATGCCAAACCAGAATTGATTTTGTTTTATGTACAAGAAATGTGGAGAATTTTATAGAAAATATGAAGTATGAGGAAACAAGTTTTAGTGATCATAAGTTTTTATTTTTTAAGTTGGACTGGAGTAAAATGCAAAGAGGACCAGGAGTTTGGATTTTAAATACACAAATTTTAAAGGATGAGCACTATGTGTCAAAGGTTAAGGAAATTATAGAAAAAGAAAAGGAAAATGGAATGTATAAAGAGGATAAGAGGATATGGTGGGAAAATGTTAAGTTTTTAATTAAAAAATATTCAATGAAATATTGTAGTTTAATACAACAATGTAAAAAATACAAAGAAAAAGAAATGAAATTAAGTTTAGAAATGGAATTAAACAAAGAGAATAAGGACATACAAAAGATTAGGGAAATTGAAGAAAAATTAAAAGAAATAGAAGAAAAGAAATATGAGGGGGCGATGCTAAGAAGTAAAGCAAAATATGTGGTGGAGGGAGAAAAATGTACCAAGTTCTTTTTTGGTCTGGAGAAAAGCAGAGGGAAAGCTGAAACAATAAAAGAAATAAGGGGTTCAAATGGAGGAATTGTAAAAGGAAATGAAAAGATTTTAGGAGAAATTAAGAATTTTTATGAGGATTTGTTTAGTGCAAGGTGCGTGGAGGAGGAGAAAATGAACAAACTTTTAAATATGATAAAAACAACAGTAAGTGAGGAGAATAAAAAGGAATGTGACCAAGTGATCAGAGAGGAAGAGATTGAAATAGCAATAAATCAATTGAATAAAAATAAAAGTCCTGGAATAGATGGTTTGGGAACAGAATTTTATGTGTGTTTTAAAGGAGTTTTAACAAAGATTTTAAATGAGGTTTTTAAAGAGATTTTTGAAAAAGGAGAAATAAATGAAAGAACAAGAATGGGTTTAATGAAGCTGATATATAAAAAGAAAGGAGAAAAAGTAGATTTAAAAACTATAGACCAATCACGATGCTGAATACGGATTTGAAGATTTTAGCAAAAGTTTTAGCCAACAGGTTAAAGGAAATAATGCCAAGTATAATTACAACGAATCAAGCATATGGAGTTAAAGGGAGAGATATTGCAGATATAACGATGAGTATAAGAGACACTATATGGTACATGAAAGAAAAAAATGAAGAGGGATATATAATCAGTTTGGACTTTGAAAAAGCTTTTGATAGAGTGGAGCATGGGTATTTATTTGGAATTTTAAAGAGTTTTGGTTTTGGAGAAAATTTTATAAAATGGATTAAGATTTTATATAAGGGTGCATTAACAAAAATAAAATGTAATGGTTTTTTA
>NC_073357.2:15342500-15350000 GCF_027580225.2 Misgurnus anguillicaudatus
CAGAAATGCATCCTTTCTGTAAGCGTTCGCCGATGGCATGGCGTTGCCACATTAGTCTTGAAGTGGCTCTCGAATCGAGTCAGCGCTCGCTTACGGCCACACCACCCTGAGCACGCCCGCTCTCGTCTGATCTTGGAAGCCAAGCAGGATCGGGCCTGGTTAGTACTTGGATGGGAGACCGCCTGGGAATACAAGGTGCTGTACGCATTAAATTTTTTATTTAATTAATTATTTATTTATTTATTCATATAATTTTTTTCCAGAAATGCATCCTTTCTGTAAGCGTTCGCCGATGGCATGGCGTTGCCACATTAGTCTTGAAGTGGCTCTCGAATCGAGTAAGCGCTCGCTTACGGCCACACCGTCCTGAGCACGCCCGCTCTCGTCTGATCTCGGAAGCCAAGCAGGGTCGGGCCTGATTAGTACTTGGATGGGAGACCGCCTGGGAATACCAGGTGCTGTAAGCATTTAATTCTTTATTTAATTAATTATTTAATTATTTATTCATATAATTTTTTTCCAGAAATGCATCCTTTCTGTAAGCGTTCGCCGATGGCATGGCGTTGCCACATTAGTCTTGAAGTGGCTCTCGAATCGAGTCAGCGCTCGCTTACGGCCACACCACCCTGAGCACGCCCGCTCTCGTCTGATCTAGGAAGCCAAGCAGGATCGGGCCTGGTTAGTACTTGGATAGGAGACCGCCTGGGAATACCAGGTGCTGTAAGCATTTAATTAATTATTTATTCATATAATTTTTTCCAGAAATGCATCCTTTCTGTAAGCGTTCGCCGATGGCATGGCGTTGCCACATTAGTCTTGAAGTGGCTCTCGAATCGAGTCAGCGCTCGCTTACGGCCACACCACCCTGAGCACGCCCGCTCTCGTCTGATCTCGGAAGCCAAGTAGGGTCGGGCCTGGTAAGTACTTGGATGGGAGACCGCCTGGGAATACAAGGTGCTGTACGCATTTAATTCTTTATTTAATTAATTCTTTATTTATTTATTCATATAATTTTTTTCCAGAAATGCATCCTTTCTGTAAGCGTTCGCCGATGGCATGGCGTTGCCACATTAGTCTTGAAGTGGCTCTCGAATCGGGTCAGCGCTCGCTTACGGCCACACCACCCTGAGCACGCCCGCTCTCATCTGATCTCGGAAGCCAAACAGGGTCGGGCCTGGTTAGTACTTGGATGGGAGACCTCCTGGGAATACCAGATGCTGTAAGCATTTAATTCTTTATTTAATTAATTATTTAATTACTTATTCATATAATTTTTTTCCAGAAATGCATCCTTTCTGTAAGCGTTCGCCGATGGCATGGCGTTGCCACATTAGTCTTGAAGTGGCTCTCGAATCGAGTCAGCGCTCGCTTACGGCCACACCACCCTGAGCACGCCCGCTCTCGTCTGATCTCGGAAGCCAAGCAGGGTCGGGCCTGGTTAGTACTTGGATGGGAGACCGCCTGGGAATACCAGGTGCTGTAAGCATTTAATTCTTTATTTAATTAATTATTTAATTATTTATTCATATAATTTTTTTCCAGAAATGCATCCTTTCTGTAAGCGTTCGCCGATGGCATGGCGTTGCCACATTAGTCTTGAAGTGGCTCTCGAATCGAGTAAGCGCTCGCTTACGGCCACACCGTCCTGAGCACGCCCGCTCTCGTCTGATCTCGAAAGCCAAGCAGGGTCGGGCCTGATAAGTACTTGGATGGGAGACCGCCTGGGAATGGCTCATGACCCCTGCAAGTACATATTGCTCAACCCTGGGATCGATCGAAAGTGATCAAACCGGATGGCGCCATCTGCTGGTCAACGTACTGAAGTGTTATTTACAGAGATTGTAAATGTACAGGTCTAGTTTATTAAAATCCACTAATCTGTTGAATGTTTTATTTATTATTTTCATAGTTTAAGTTGATGTAGCTGATGAGATTCATATAGTTAAGTAAAAAAGGGTTTTATATTTTTTGGACTGAATTAAGAAAGGTTGTAATGTATCAGTGCACTCTCACTTTGTCTGGAAGACTTCTAATTGCTTTGATGTGTTTTATTTTACACTATCCCACCCGTTCTGAAACCCAAGCATACAGAGACTCCAAAATACTTGAAATACTTTTACAACTTTTATTTTTCACAGTTTCATTTAAAAGGCAATGCATGAAAACACAAGTAAACAAGATCTGTTTAGTTTAAAGCTCGCTCACCACGACAAGGTACAGATCTACGAGCGAGAACACGAGACAAGACGAGATACAAACATTTACTACCATTTGCAAACATTTAGTTAAACATGGAGCTGACAGACATACAAACATCACAAGGACACGCACACATAAATAACATTAATAATAAATAATCAAAACACTTAACAATTAAAAACACAAACTTGCACTTAAGCTTAAAATTAACAACTGGTTTGTACAGACCAAAGCCCAGGATTATCCACAAACTCAACAATCAACAAATAAAGGCTCAAGCCATTCCTGTCTCTTAAATTTTTTGCGTTTTCTTTGGCAAACTTTTGTTAAACATAAGCAGACAAAGACATACAAACATCACAACGACATGAAGCTGACAAAAACAAACAAACAACACGCATGACAAAAACACAGATTATCTGAACATGAACAACCATTAAAGGGTATGTAAACTGATTGTGTTAGATCAGAATTGATTGAGTTTAAAATGAATGAGGTAGATTGACCTTGATATTGAAGATAGGCCAGAACATGTTTGCATAAAAAAAGATACTACAAAGTGCACTTAAACAGCAACATAAATAATAATAAAAACAAACACAAGAACATTCTTAAGGAAAACTGTAAAGTGCGTTTTTTGAACTATATAAATAAATAGATTATCTTTTAAAAAACTTTAAACAACTTTACACTTTAAAAACAGTGTAAAGTACGTTTTAAAAACTCTGAACAACTTTAAAAAACAAACAGACAGACAAACAAACAAACAAAGCCTCTTTCTCTCTCCTACAGATGGCACAGGAGAAATGGCATCACACAAATTAGTTATTTACAAAGTTATTTACATCCATTTACACAGTTCTACTCTTTTCCAACTCCGCATCCACCACACTTTTAAAATGTTCAAAGCTATCGTACACCACATTGTCAAACCCAGAGGTGGTGGATTTCCTAGTGGATGGACAGTAGGAAAATATTTTCTGGGTGCTTCCCGCCACTTTGTCCTTGGAAGGTGTGTACCTTTTCCGCTGTCCACCACAATTAGGAACGTGGCAAGCCCCACATGGCCGCAAGGACTTGTTTGGAATGAATGCCTTAACTGTTGGTGCAGGAGGTACAAAGGTCTGGCTGCACGATGGCCCACGAAACAGGATGGAGGGAGCCTGTGGCTGTGCGGGAAGAACCAGCAGTATGGGTGCTGCCGACACAGGGGGTGATCCAAAAGTGGGCGCAGCAGGCTTTGGCAGAACGGGAATGGGCGCAGCAGGCTTTGGCCGAGTGGAGGAGGACGACGCCGCCGTGGGCTGAACGGGCCGGTTCACAGGAGGCACACACTCTGGCTCTTCAACAAATAATCTGGAAATATAAAATAAACATGTAATGAGGACTGATATGACATGTGTGCTATTTGCTTTCAACAGCCAACAGGTGAAACAAAGTGCTTATGACAACTTACCTCCGCTTCTCACCACGCCTTTTTCCAGCCTTGTGATGAATGTGCTGGTACTGGACCTGAGGCCGGTCTGGCGGTGGGAGGTATGTTGGCAGCGCAGGAGCTTCCGGGAAGGGTGCATCTGACAGCACTTTCAAGTGAGGCGTCACCTTCGGCAGTACCGTCGCCCCGTAGTTGGCCTTTTTCTCCTCCCTGGCAGTGAAGGTCGAGATGGACTTGGCGTTCAAGTTGGGCAGTGGAATGGCGAGACCGCCAAGGATGGGGTCGTCTCGGACTCGGTCTGCAATCCTCTTGTACTGTGCCTTCAAAGAAGCCGTGACCTTGCTGGGGGAGGTGTGCTGATTGGCTGGCGCTCTGTTCTTGAGCATCTTGAGGAGGAGGTAGAGCAGGCGACTGTCCTCGGTCACCTGTGCCGCCTGAGCGTACCTCATGCAGCCAAACTTGGTCTTCTGGGCTGCTCTGGTCTCGGGAGAGTCTGCCCCAAGGCACCGACCGAACAAGGTGTATCCCCACCTGGACTCATACCGCTTCACGAAACGGGCGGCAGTTTTGTCATGGTCATGGAGAGAGCTGGCGGCGGCGGCGATCTTCTGCCTGAGGTCAGCCGGCACTAGGTGGTGGTCGCTGTTGTCGGCCAGTTCTAGGAGGAGCAAAGCCAGTGCCTCCACTTCCTCTATACCTGGCAGATGCAGATGGCTCATCAGCACATCTTGCAGGGCAGGACTGTCCTCCTCTTCCGCCTGTTCTGCCTCGGTGAGGACAACGTGCTTCGCACAGACTCCGTCTATTGGGTCCTCCTCTGTATCCGAAGACATGCCGAGACCCTCGTCCACCATCTCATCGTCTCCCTGCTCAGCCGACTCCTCCTCCTCCTCCTCCTCCTCCTCCTCCTCCTCACGTGAATGCTCTTCCTCAACTGCAAATATGTAATTGTATTAATCACAAACATGTCTACACAACAATAGTTTTTTTTGCACCACATTTATCATCATTGTTTAAGTGTGTGATTAAGTACTGTACCTTTCTGCACGTAGTAGTCCCTGGCAGTGAAGCTGGTGGACTGGCACATGGCGTACTCAACACCAAGGAGCTCCTCCTCGTCGGAGTGCTCATACGCTTCGGGGATCGGCATTGGTGCAGCAAAGTTGGGCTCCAGCACGTGTTCCTTGCCAAAGAGAACCTCGGCCTGCTGGTTGATGCCTTGGATCTGCTGCGCATCCAAGCACGACGTTTGCCGGCCATGACCACCAGCGACACGGAGCGATGCCATGCGGTGGTTCCACTGCACGGCAAAGGACACCAAGTATACCTGAAACAAATTTATATTTTGACTGTTATTGTGTACAATGTTTACAAGTAATGACTGAAGCTGTGAAATAAAATGTATCATTGAAACTATCATTAACACTTTGCTTTTTAAATTATACGTATGATGTGCTATATGACAATGTGTCTGTAATAAAGCTTTAAATATATTATGTTTTAATCACTCACTTGAAATGGCATAATCCCACATCGCAACAAATTTATATTTTGACTGTTATTGTGTACAATGTTTACAAGTAATGACTGAAGCTGTGAAAAAAAAATGTAGCATTGAAACTATCATTAACACTTTGCTTTTTAAATTATACGTATGATGTGCTATATGATAATGTGTCTGTAATAAAGCTTTAAATATATTATGTTTTAATCACTCACTTGAAATGGCATAATCCCACATCGCTGTGAAGGGACGGCGTTAAACAGGTGGGCGTGCAACCCCTCCAGAGAGTTGCTGCCTCGCCGGCATTTGTGCTTGTTCAGTCGGACACCGTTCATCACCACCACCTTTACAGACACATACAGGGGTATGCCAGGGGGATCCTGCAACACACAACATATATTACAACTTATTTATTCTGGTGTCCTTTTGATATGTTGCCATATACAAGTTTGAAGTCTGGTTTTGACACATGATGACTGCAAAGACATTAACCCACCTGCATGCAACTGAGGTGCTTGCTGGCCACTGTCCAGTGAGCGTCGACTGCCTCTGGTGACTTAAACAGGTGAATGCCATCAATGTCAAGGCCGGCTGGTCCCCGAAACTCAGCAAGGATGGACTCTATCACCAAAGCAGTCTCCTGTAACACAACCCGTTTTGAGGTGAATAAAAAACGTAGAACTAGCTAGCTAACTAACCTGCTTGGGGAGAAAACTAATGTGAGCGATTGTATGTATACATATGGAGACTAGAGCTTGTATAGTGCAACCTACACAGAGCCACACTTACCGCAACACCACGGGTAATACGCCTTACGTACGACCTGATCTGATGAGGCTTGAGGAAAGCCATCATCTCCTCATCAGAGTACCTGCCGTAGAGCTCTGGGTTCCCGTTCCTGACCGCCTGGACCAGGAGCATCATGTCCGCCTTGTTGTAGGCGAGCACGGCACCCGCCATGGCACTCATGAAAGCCCCGTACTTGGCGTGGCTCTATTTGATCACAACGGCGTCCCAGCGGTGCAGCCAGTGGCGGATGTCCAGCCTGATGACGGTACCTCTCTTCACCCAGTCACCAAACAGATTCTCCAAGAACGACGGACCGCTGTCACTAAAAATAATATCATGACATTTTGTGTAGGTGTGTTACATGTTGGATTATCTATTTCATTATAGGTTTCAACTGCTCTTTGAACTCACCGACAGCAGTTGTTATCTGCGTACACCACCTTCGGAGCAGGAGCGTTTGCACGGCGAAAACGGGCAACCAGACCTCTGGCCATGCGTGCATAGCATCCCTCGGACTCGGACGCCACAACCACTGTGGTCAAGAACTGACCCCACTCATTCAGCACGCTGGTGACGTACTGCATGGTGCCCTGGCCGTCGCCGTAGATCTTCTTGAGAATCTATAAAAACAAAGCAGAACATTCATTATGTGGTATTTTAACAGTCAGTTTGTTCCATATGATCACAAGAACTTTAGGCTATACGTACCTTCCTCGTGCCGTCAATGCACAAGATTTCCCCAGTCGTACTGAGGATTTGGTCCCTGTACATGGGCATCTTCTCCATCTCTAGGATCAGGTGCGCACGCCTCAGGACCCGAGCAGATGGAAGTGGAGAGAGGGCGATGGGAGGGGTGTAAGTGCCAGCTGCTCTGGCAAACGACAGGATACCTCGCTGAGATGAAGACGCTCCAGCCGCCGACATGTGGACATCGTACAGGAGAGTCTGGTACAGGTCCCGACGCTCCACGTACCACTCGTCGTGGCCCTGCTTCAGCAGCCTCTGCACTTTACTCATTGAGACTGCGTTGAGTCGGTCGCTCATCAGGGTGACCACACTCCTGTCCACAGCACGCTTGCCACAGATTATGGCAGGGAACATGCTTCTGATGGCCGGGGCGAGGTTCATCAGAATTTTCGGACTGTACGCCAGCCAGGTGTACTGCTGCTGGGCACGGGGGGGGCCGTCCTCCTCGTCGTCGCTGTTGACCACTTGCGCCTGGCTCAGCTCCTCCCTCAGCTTGAGACAGTGTTTGCACATCAACCTCTCAGTCAGCAGGGTGTAATGGAAGTTCATGCTGCAAACTTGCCTGGCAAAGCTCCCAAACCCTTTCTTCTCCAGGTAGTACTCTGGTGGTGCGCGGCAGTTGGTGTTGGGGCAGCGAATCAATGCCTTCATCACACCGACCGGACGCCAGAAGAAGGCAGGGGTGGTAAAAAAGGACAACATGTGGGGCACAGCTCCCTTGACGGCCATAGGAGGTGGGGGCGGGTGGAACTCCATCTTCTCCTTAAAGATCTTCCTCTCTGCGATCTCTCCCCTGACATTTTTGTACTTGGATGCCCTCTCGAAC
>NC_073357.2:15365000-15375000 GCF_027580225.2 Misgurnus anguillicaudatus
TTGTAAAATTTTAGAAAAATTGTACGGATGGGGTGTTGAGCCTTTGACAAAAATTAAAAGGAGACGCTACCCAGGCACTGACATAGAGGATGGAACAAGGTTCCTTAAAGTAAGGCTCCCCAAAGAGGTGGCATCATTGCCATATAGCACAAGGCTGGAGACGGTGGAAGGGCTACAGCATTTCCGGGTGATGCACAGTCATCAGGTGAAGACTTGTAGACTGTGCATGAGCCCGGACCACCTGCTGAAAGACTGCCCAAATTTTAAGTGCTATAAATGCAAGGAGCCAGGCCACTTTGCAAAACACTGCAATGCTGTCAGGTGCACGGAGTGTCAAGAATATTTATATAAATGTGAATGCTGGATGGAGGAAGAGGAAGGAGGAGGAGAACAGGCAGGCGGACAGGTGCATGAAGGAAAAAACAACGCGGATGAAGAAACTGATGGAGGACAGGAGGAAAAAGAACTACACCAAAGAGAAACAGAAGAAACAATTAGCAATGAGGAAAAAGGGGACAATGGAAAAGAGAATGAAGAAATGATGGAGCAGGACAACCCAATGATGGGAATGAAGATATCAGGGGTGATGGAAGATCAGCAAAGCAATATGGATCAAAATAAAGAAACGGACTGTGAGGAAGAAACAAAGATCAACAACATCGACAGAGAGTTGAGAGGACATACAAGAAGGAGAACAGTGAAGGTAAAACCAAATTTGAATTGTCCAAGAAAAAAGACAAAAGGTAACAAATTTGATGTGTTAAGGGGCCTGGAGGAAGAGAATGATAAATAATGTATTTAAAGTATTTATGTTTCTTTTTTCTTTTAATGGTTTTAAGTTGTGTTTCATTTAATGCAAGAGGACTAATGGACATGCATAAATTTGAACAAGTAAAGGAAAAATGTAAAAGGCAAGACATTATTGCTTTACAAGAAACTAACTGGAATGAAAATGTGATGTTGGATTTTAAAAAGAGATGGGATGGAGGAATTTTATATAACAATGGAGATGGGAGATTTGGGAGAGGTGTGGCATTTTTAATGAATGATGATGTTTTTAAAGTTAGTAAAATTGTATACAAAGACAAGATGGGTAAATGTTTAGTGGTTGAAACAACATATGAAGGAAGAGAAATGGTTTTAGTAAATGTACATGCACCGGTGGAGGATAAAGAAAAGAAAGAGTTTTTTAATGTTTTAAGAAACATTGTGAAAAGGTACAAAGAAATAATAATGATGGGGGATTTTAATACTGTTTTTAGTAAACAAGATATGGCTGAAGGAATGGTTTTTAAAAGTGATACGGGAAGAAGAGAATTAAAAGTTTTAATGGAAGAAAATAATATAATAGATGTTTGGAGAGATAGAAATGAAAGGAAAAAAGAATTCTCAAGGAGACAAATAGTGGGGAATTTTGTATGCCAAACCAGAATAGATTTTATTTTATGTAGCAGAAATGTGGAGAATTTTATCCAAAAGATCAAGTATGAAGAAACAGTTTTTAGCGATCATAAGTTTGTATTTTTTATAGTGGATTGGAGTAAAATGCAAAGAGGGCCTGGAGTTTGGATTTTAAATGCACAGATTTTAAAGAATGAAGGTTATGTTGCAGATGTTAAAGAAATCATAGAAAAGGAAAAGGGAAATAAAATGTATGAAGAAGATAAGAGAATATGGTGGGAGAATGTAAAATTTCTAATAAAACAATTCTCTATAAAACATTGTAGTCTTATACAGAAATGTAAAAGGTACAAAAAACAAGAAATGCAAGAAAATTTGGAAATTGAATTAAAAAAAGACAACAAAGATATAGAAAGGATAAAAGAAATAGAGGGAATACTGAAAGAAATAGAAGAAAAACAATATGAGGGGGCGAGGCTTAGAAGCAAAGCAAAATATGTCGTGGAGGGAGAGAAATGCACAAAATTCTTTTTTGATTTGGAAAAAAAGAGAGGGAAAGCTGAGAGTATAAAAGAAATAAGAGGGAAAAATGGGAAAATTGTAGAAGGGAATGGAAAGATCTTAGAAGAAGTAAAATGCTTTTATGAGGATCTGTTCAGTGCAAGGGGTGTGGAGGAGGAAGAAAAAAAGAAACTGTTAAATCAGATAAAAACAAAAGTAGGCCAGGAAGATAAAGAAGAGTGTGATCAAGAAATCAGAGAAGAGGAGATTGAAAGAGCAATAGATGAACTCAATAAAAAGAAAAGTCCAGGAATAGATGGTTTGGGAACTGAATTTTATGTCTGTTTTAAAGGAGTTTTAACCAAGGTTTTAAATGAGGTTTTTAAAGAAACTTTTAAAAAAGGAGAAATCAATGAAAGAACAGGAATGGGATTAATGAAACTAATATATAAAAGAAAAGGAGAAAAAGAAGATTTAAAAAATTATAGGCCAATTACAATGTTAAATACAGATCTTAAAATTTTAGCCAAGGTTCTAGCAAACAGATTAAAAGAAGTAATACCGAGTATAATTCAGACAAACCAGGCATATGGAGTAAAAGGAAGGGATATAGCGGACATAACAATGAGCATAAGAGACACTATATGGTACATGAATGAAAAAAAAGAGGAAGGGTATGTAATTAGTTTAGATTTTGAAAAAGCTTTTGATAGGGTCGAGCACAAGTATTTATTTGAGGTTTTAAGGAGTTTTGGTTTTGGGGAGGTTTTTACAAAATGGATTGAGATTTTATATAAAGGTGCACTAACAAAGATCAAATGTAATGGTTTTTTAACAGATTGTTTTAAAATTACAAGATCAATTAGACAGGGGTGTCCACTCTCAGCTTTACTATACTCACTAGTATCAGAACCACTAGGACTTCTTATAAGACAAAAAGAAGGAATAACTGGAATAGAAATTGAAAAAAATAATGCAGAGGGAAAGGTTTTCCAATATGCAGACGACACGACGATTATTGTGAAGACAAAAGAAAGCGTCAAAGAAGTAATGAATGTTGTAAATGAATACTGTAGAGGGTCGGGAAGCAAAGTAAACGAGGATAAGACAACGTACATGAGATTTGGCAAAGCTATGATTTTAACAGAATGTTTTAATTTCAAAGAAGTGGAAGAAATTAGAATCTTAGGAATTTTAATGGGGAAGAATGAGAAGAAAGCAAGAGATGAAATGTGGGAGCAACTGATAACAGAGATAGAGAAAAGGTTAAATTTTTGGAAACTGAGGACTTTAAATTTGAAGGGGAAGGTTTTAATATTGAATGTTTTAATGGTTTCAAAGTTGTGGTATGTTTTATATGTTTCTGAAATGCCTGTATGGACTGAAAAGAGGTTGAAGAAATGTTTTCTTGATTTTTTATGGGAGGGGAAACCGGCAAGAATTGCATATAACACAATTTTAGGGGAGGTGGAAAAGGGGGGTCTGAGATTAATGGATGTGGAACAGAGGAAAAATGCACTGAGAGTTAAAATTGTAAAGAAATACCTAAACAAAGAGAAAAAAACCGAGTGGAAGAAAACAATGGAATATTTTTTAAACAAATGTGGTAATTTTAACATGGGAGACAATACACTATGGATGAAAACAAAAAATTGGATGACAGAAGGACTACCTGAGTTTTATCGAGAAATGCTTAGTGCTTGGGGAAAGTTTTTATCAAATATTGAGTATGAGCCACAAGGGAGAGAGAACATTTTAAACCAACCTTTGTTTTTAAATAACAACATTTTAAAACAAGGAAAAGAACTGTTTTTTAAGAAATGGATGGAGGTGGGAATATTAAAAGTAAGAGATGTTTTATATGAGTTTAAAGAGGGTTTTTTACAGACACAATATATTGTGGACACGATGGAAGAGGCAAAGGAAGATTATAATGTACAGGAAATAACAAACAAATATGAAATCATTAAGAATGCAATACCAAAAGAATGGATTGAAAGAATAGAGTGTTTTGAAGAAGAACCAAAAGTAAATAAAATCTCTGTGAAATTGGGGGAAAAAAGCCATGATTTTAAAGAATGTACTGTAAAAGTGTTTTATTGTGTTTTTAGAGATTATGTTTTTAAAGAACCAACTGCAAATAAGTACTGGGTGGAAAAATTCAAAGATTTAAAAGAAGAGTGTATCTGGAGAAACATGAGAGGGAAATGTGTTGAGATAAAGCTGGAATGTTTGGAATATTTTATTAGACACAATGTGATTTTTACTGATTTGATTTTAAATAAAATTGGGATAGAACAAAGTGCTATGTGTAAAGTGTGCCAAGAAAAGGAAGAATGGATTTTACATATGTTTTTATATTGTAAAGGATTGAAGGAATTTTTAAAGAAATGTAAGTGGGTGGTTAAAGACCTGACAGAGCAGTGGGACGAAAATGTAATGGAATGGAATAGAGTGGTAATGTTTGGATGGGAAAAGAAGTGTGATAACAAAATGTTTATAAACCTATGGCTATTGCTAATGAAAAACGCAATCTGGGAAAGAAGAACTGTGGCTAAAAGGGAAAAAATTGTTTTAGATGTTTGGACTGTTATGAAAAGAAAAACAGAGTTGTATATAAAAAGACTATATGTGTATTTTAAATGTGAAAATATGTTGCAAAGCTTTTATTGTGTTTTTACGCCACAGGTCTATTGTGTTTTAAAAACTCTCAAATGGAAACTGCCAGAGAGTGAAGGGGATGTTTGATTTGTTTGTTTGTTTTAAGCTTGTGATTTTAATACTGATGTAAATGTTATGTGGAAAAATGTATGCATTAAAAATGTAAATGTTTGATTTTCTAATAAAAAAAAAAAAAAAAAAAAAAAAAAGCACGCCCGCTCTCGTCTGATCTCGGAAGCCAAGCTGGGTCGGGCCTGGTTAGTACTTGGATGGGAGACCGCCTGGGAATACCAGGTGCTGTAAGCATTTAATTAATTATTTAATTATTTATTCATATAATTTTTTCCAGAAATGCATAATTTCTGTAAGCGTTCGCCAATGGCATGGCGTTGCCACATTAGTCTTGAAGTGGCTCTCGAATTGAGTCAGCGCTCGCTTATGGCCACACCACCCTGAGCACGCCCGCTCTCGTCTGATCTCGGAAGCCAAGCAGGGTCGGGCCTGGTTAGTACTTGGATGGGACACCGCCTGGGAATACTAGGTGCTGTAAGCATGTAATTCTTTATTTAATTAATTATTTAATTATTTATTCATATAATTTTTTTCCAGAAATGCATCCTTTCTGTAAGCGTTCGCCGATGGCATGGCGTTGCCACATTAGTCTTGAAGTGGCTCTCGAATCGAGTCAGCGCTCGCTTACGGCCACACCACCCTGAGCACGCCCGCTCTCGTCTGATCTCGGAAGCCAAGCAGGGTCGGGCCTGGTTAGTACTTGGATGGGAGACCGCCTGCGAATACCAGGTGCTGTAAGCATTTAATTATTTATTTAATTAATTATTTAATTACTTATTCATATAATTTTTTTCCAGAAATGCATCCTTTCCGTAAGCGTTCGCCGATGGCATGGCGTTGCCACATTAGTCTTGAAGTGGCTCTCGAATCGAGTCAGCGCTCGCTTACGGCCACACCACCCTGAGCACGCCCGCTCTCGTCTGATCTCGGAAGCCAAGCAGGGTCGGGCCTGGTTAGTACTTGGATGGGAGACCGCCTGGGAATACCAGGTGCTGTAAGCATTTAATTCTTTATTTAATTAATTATTTAATTATTTATTCATATAAGTTTTTTCCAGAAATGCATCCTTTCTGTAAGCGTTCGCCGATGGCATGGCGTTGCCACATTAGTCTTGAAGTGGCTCTCGAATCGAGTCAGCGCTCGCTTACGGCCACACCACCCTGAGCACGCCCGCTCTCGTCTGATCTCGGAAGCCAAGCAGGGTCGGGCCTGGTTAGTACTTGGATGGGAGACCGCCTGGGAATCCCAGGTGCTGTAAGCATTTAATTAATTATTTAATTATTTATTCATATAATTTTTTTCCAGAAATGCATCCTTTCTGTAAGCGTTCGCCGATGGCATGGCGTTGCCACATTAATCTTGAAGTGGCTCTCGAATTGAGTCAGCGCTCGTTTACGGCCACACCACCCTGAGCACGCCCGCTCTCGTCTGATCTCGGATGCCAAGCAGGGTCGGGCCTGGTTAGTACTTGAATGGGAGACCGCCTGGGAATACCAGGTGCTGTAAGCATTTAATTAATTATTTAATTATTTATTCATATAATTTTTTTCCAGAAATGCATCCTTTCTGTAAGCGTTCGCACATGGCATGGCGTTGCCACATTAGTCTTAAAGTGGCTCTCGAATCGAGTCAGCGCTCGCTTACGGCCACACCACCCTGAGCACGCCCGCTCTCGTCTGATCTCGGAAGCCAAACAGGGTCGGGCCTGGTTAGTACTTGGATGGGAGACCGCCTGGGAATACCAGGTGCTGTAAGCATTTAATTAGTTATTTATTCATATAATTTTTTCCAGAAATGCATCCTTTCTGTAAGCGTTCGCCGATGGCATGGCGTTGCCACATTAGTCTTGAAGTGGCTCTCGAATCGAGTCAGCGCTCGCTTACGGCCACACCACCCTGAGCACGCCCGCTCTCGTCTGATCTCGGAAGCCAAGCAGGGTCGGGCCTGGTTAGTACTTGGATGGGAGACCGCCTGGGAATACAAGGTGCTGTAAGCATTTAATTCTTTATTTAATTAATTATTTATTTATTTATTCATATAATTTTTTTCCAGAAATGCATCCTTTCTGTAAGCGTTCGCCGATGGCATGGCGTTGCCACATTAGTCTTGAAGTGGCTCTCGAATCGGGTCAGCGCTCGCTTACGGCCACACCACCCTGAGCACGCCCGCTCTCGTCTGATCTCGGAAGCCAAACAGGGTCGGGCATGGTTAGTACTTGGATGGGAGACCTCCTGGGAATATCAGGTGCTGTAAGCATTTAATTCTTTATTTAATTAATTATTTAATTACTTATTCATATAATTTTTTTCCAGAAATGCATCCTTTCTGTAAGCGTTCGCCGATGGCATGGCGTTGCCACATTAGTCTTGAAGTGGTTCTCGAATCGAGTCAGCGCTCGCTTACGGCCACACCACCCTGAGCACGCCCGCTCTCGTCTGATCTCGGAAGCCAAGCAGGGTCGGGCCTGGTTAGTACTTGGATGGGAGACCGCCTGGGAATACCAGGTGCTGTAAGCATTTAATTAATTATTTATTCATATAATTTTTTCCAGAAATGCATCCTTTCTGTAAGCGTTCGCCGATGGCATGGCGTTGCCACATTAGTCTTGAAGTGGCTCTCGAATCGAATCAGCGCTCGCTTACGGCCACACCACCCTGAGCACGCCCGCTTTCGTCTGATCTCGGAAGCCAAGCAGGGTCGGGCCTGGTTAGTACTTGGATGGGAGACCGCCTGGGAATACCAGGTGCTGTAAGCATTTAATTAATTATTTAATTATTTATTCATATAATTTTTTTCCAGAAATGCATCCTTTCTGTAAGCGTTCGCCGATGGCATGGCGTTGCCACATTAGTCTTGAAGTGGCTCTCGAATTGAGTCAGCGCTCGCTTATGGCCACACCACCCTGAGCACGCCCGCTCTCGTCTGATCTTGGAAGCCAAGCAGGGTCGGGCCTGGTTAGTACTTGGATGGTAGACCGCCTGGGAATAACAGGTGCTGTAAGCATTTAATTAATTATTTAATTATTTATTCATATAATTTTTTTCCAGAAATGCATCCTTTCTGTAAGCGTTCGCCGATGGCATGGCGTTGCCACATTAGTCTTGAAGTGGCTCTCGAATCGAATCAGCGCTCGCTTACGGCCACACCACCCTGAGCACGCTCGCTTTCGTCTGATCTCGGAAGCCAAGCAGGGTCGGGCCTGGTTAGTACTTGGATGGGAGACCGCCTGGGAATACCAGGTGCTGTAAGCATTTAATTAATTATTTAATTATTTATTCATATAATTTTTTTCCAGAAATGCATCCTTTCTGTAAGCGTTCGCCGATGGCATGGCGTTGCCACATTAGTCTTGAAGTGGCTCTCAAATCGAGTCAGCGCTCGCTTACGGCCACACCACCCTGAACACGCCCGCTCTCGTCTGATCTCGGAAGCCAAGCTGGGTCGGGCCTGGTTAGTACTTGGATGGGAGACCGCCTGGGAATACCAGGTGCTGTAAGCATTTAATTAATTATTTAATTATTTATTCATATAATTTTTTCCAGAAATGCATAATTTCTGTAAGCGTTCGCCGATGGCATGGCGTTGCCACATTAGTCTTGAAGTGGCTCTCGAATTGAGTTAGCGCTCGCTTATGGCCACACCACCCTGAGCATGCCCGCTCTCGTCTGATCTCGGAAGATAAGCAGGGTCGGGCCTGGTTAGTACTTGGATGGGAGACCGCCTGGGAATACTAGGTGCTGTAAGCATGTAATTCTTTATTTAATTAATTATTTAATTATTTATTCATATAATTTTTTTCCAGAAATGCATCCTTTCTGTAAGCGTTCGCCGATGGCATGGCGTTGCCACATTAGTCTTGAAGTGGCTCTCGAATCGAGTCAGCGCTCGCTTACGGCCACACCACCCTGAGCACGCCCGCTCTCGTCTGATCTCGGAAGCCAAGCAGGGTCGGGCCTGGTTAGTACTTGGATGGGAGACCGCCTGCGAATACCAGGTGCTGTAAGCATTTAATTATTTATTTAATTAATTATTTAATTACTTATTCATATAATTTTTTTCCAGAAATGCATCCTTTCTGTAAGCGTTCGCCGATGGCATGGCGTTGCCACATTAGTCTTGAAGTGGCTCTCGAATCGAGTCAGCGCTCGCTTACGGCCACACCACCCTGAGCACGCCCGCTCTCGTCTGATCTCGGAAGCCAAGCAGGGTCTGGCCTGGTTAGTACTTGGATGGGAGACCGCCTGGGAATACCAGGTGCTGTAAGCATTTAATTCTTTATTTAATTAATTATTTAATTATTTATTCATATAAATTTTTTCCAGAAATGCATCCTTTCTGTAAGCGTTCGCCGATGGCATGGCGTTGCCACATTAGTCTTGAAGTGGCTCTCGAATCGAGTCAGCGCTCGCTTACGGCCACACCACCCTGAGCACGCCCGCTCTCGTCTGATCTCGGAAGCCAAGCAGGGTCGGGCCTGGTTAGTACTTGGATGGGAGACCGCCTGGGAATCCCAGGTGCTGTAAGCATTTAATTAATTATTTAATTATTTATTCATATAATTTTTTTCCAGAAATGCATCCTTTCTGTAAGCGTTCGCCGATGGCATGGCGTTGCCACATCAATCTTGAAGTGGCTCTCGAATTGAGTCAGTGCTCGTTTACGGCCACACCACCCTGAGCACGCCCGCTCTCGTCTGATCTCGGATGCCAAGCACGGTCGGGCCTGGTTAGTACTTGAATGGGAGACCGCCTGGGAATACCAGGTGCTGTAAGCATTTAATTAATTATTTAATTATTTATTCATATAATTTTTTTCCAGAAATGCATCCTTTCTGTAAGCGTTCGCACATGGCATGGCGTTGCCACATTAGTCTTAAAGTGGCTCTCGAATCGAGTCAGCGCTCGCTTACGGCCACACCACCCTGAGCACGCCTGCTCTCGTCTGATCTCGGAAGCCAAACAGGGTCGGGCCTGGTTAGTACTTGGATGGGAGACCGCCTGGGAATACCAGGTGCTGTAAGCATTTAATTAGTTATTTATTCATATAATTTTTTCCAGAAATGCATCCTTTCTGTAAGCGTTCGCCGATGGCATGGCGTTGCCACATTAGTCTTGAAGTGGCTCTCGAATCGAGTCAGCGCTCGCTTACGGCCACACCACCCTGAGCACGCCCGCTCTTATCTGATCTCGGAAGCCAAGCAGGGTCGGGCCTGGTTAGTACTTGGATGGGAGACCTCCTGGGAATATCAGGTGCTGTAAGCATTTAATTCTTTATTTAATTAATTATTTAATTACTTATTCATATAATTTTTTTCCAGAAATGCATCCTTTCTGTAAGCGTTCTCCGATGGCATGGCGTTGCCACA
>NC_073357.2:15385000-15425000 GCF_027580225.2 Misgurnus anguillicaudatus
GCTGTAAGCATTTAATTCTTTATTTAATTAATTATTTAATTATTTATTCATATAATTTTTTCCAGAAATGCATCCTTTCTGTAAGCGTTCGCCGATGGCATGGCGTTGCCACATTAGTCTTGAAGTGGCTCTCGGATCGAGTAAGCGCTCGCTTACGGCCACACCGTCCTGAGCACGCCCGCTTTCGTCTGATCTCGGAAGCCAAGCAGGGTCGGGCCTGATTAGTACTTGGATGGGAGACCGCCTGGGAATACCAGGTGCTGTAAGCATTTAATTCTTTATTTAATTAATTATTTAATTATTTATTCATATCATTTTTTTCCAGAAATGCATCCTTTCTGTAAGCGTTCGCCGATGGCATGGCGTTGCCACATTAGTCTTGAAGTGGCTCTCGAATCGAGTCAGTGCTCGCTTACGGCCACACCACCCTGAGCACGCCCGCTCTCGTCTGATCTCGGAAGCCAAGCAGGATCGGGCCTGGTTAGTACTTGGATGGGAGACCGCCTGGGAATACCAGGTGCTGTAAGCATTTAATTCTTTATTTAATTAATTATTTAATTATTTATTCATATAATTTTTTTCCAGAAATGCATCCTTTCTGTAAGCGTTCGCCGATGGCATGGCGTTGCCACATTAGTCTTGAAGTGCCTCTCGAATCGAGTAAGCGCTCGCTTACGGCCACACCACCCTGAGCACGCCCGCTCTCGTCTGATCTCGGAAGCCAAGCAGGGTCGGGCCTGGTTAGTACTTGGATGGGAGACCGCCTGGGAATACCAGGTGCTGTAAGCATTTAATTCTTTATTTAATTAATTATTTAAT
This sequence comes from Misgurnus anguillicaudatus, assembly GCF_027580225.2. Taxonomy (NCBI): domain Eukaryota; kingdom Metazoa; phylum Chordata; class Actinopteri; order Cypriniformes; family Cobitidae; genus Misgurnus; species Misgurnus anguillicaudatus. Next base: position 15,385,820 of record NC_073357.2, read on the forward strand.
TATTTATTCATATAATTTTTTTCCAGAAATGCATCCTTTCTGTAAACGTTCGCCGATGGCATGGCGTTGCCACATTAGTCTTGAAGTGGCTCTCGAATCGAGTCAGCGTTCGCTTACGGCCACACCACCCTGAGCACGCCCGCTCTCGTCTGATCTCGGAAGCCAAGCAGGATCGGGCCTGGTTAGTACTTGGATAGGAGACCGCCTGGGAATACCAGGTGCTGTAAGCATTTAATTAATTATTTATTCATATAATTTTTTTCCAGAAATGCATCCTTTCTGTAAGCGTTCGCCGATGGCATGGCGTTGCCACATTAGTCTTGAAGTGGCTCTCGAATCGAGTCAGCGCTCGCTTACGGCCACACCACCCTGAGCACGCCCGCTCTCGTCTGATCTCGGAAGCCAAGCAGGGTCGGGCCTGGTTAGTACTTGGATGGGAGACCGCCTGGGAATACAAGGTGCTGTAAGCATTTAATTCTTTATTTAATTAATTATTTATTTATTTATTCATGTAAGTTTTTTTCCAGAAATGCATCCTTTCTGTAAGCGTTCGCCGATGGCATGGCGTTGCCACATTAGTCTTGAAGTGGCTCTCGAATCGAGTCAGCGCTCGCTTACGGCCACACCACCCTGAGCACGCCCGCTCTCGTCTGATCTCGGAAGCCAAGCAGGGTCGGGCCTGGTTAGTACTTGGATGGGAGACCGCCTGGGAATACCAGGTGCTGTAAGCATTTAATTCTTTATTTTATTAATTATTTAATTATTTATTAATATAATTTTTTTCCAGAAATGCATCCTTTCTGTAAGCGTTCGCCGATGGCATGGCGTTGCCACATTAGTCTTGAAGTGGCTCTCGAATCGAGTGAGCGCTCGCTTACGGCCACACCGTCCTGAGCACGCCCGCTCTCGTCTGATCTCGGAAGCCAAGCAGGGTCGGGCCTGGTTAGTACTTGGATGGGAGACCGCCTGGGAATACCAGGTGCTGTAAGCATTTAATTCTTTATTTAATTAATTATTTAATTATTTATTCATATAATTTTTTCCAGAAATGCATCCTTTCTGTAAGCGTTCGCCGATGGCATGGTGTTGCCACATTAGTCTTGAAGTGGCTCTCGAATCGAGTCAGTGCTCGCTTACGGCCACACCACCCTGAGCACGCCCGCTCTCGTCTGATCTCGGAAGCCAAGCAGGGTCGGGCCTGGTTAGTACTTGGATGGGAGACCACCTGGGAATCCCAGGTGCTGTAAGCATTTAATTAATTATTTAATTATTTATTCATATAATTTTTTTCCAGAATGCATCATTTCTGTAAGCGTTCGCCGATGGCATGGCGTTGCCACATTTGTCTTGAAGTGGCTCTCGAATCGAATCAGCGCTCGCTTACGGCCACACCACCCTGAGCACGCCCGCTCTCGTCTGGTCTCCGAAGCCAGGCAGGGTCGGGCCTGGTTAGTACTTGGATGGGAGACCGCCTGGGAATACCAGGTGCTGTAAGCATTTAATTCTTTATTTAATTAATTATTTAATTATTTATTCATATAATTTTTTTCCAGAAATGCATCCTTTCTGTAAGCGTTCGCCGATGGCATGGCGTTGCCACATTAGTCTTGAAGTGGCTCTCGAATCGAGTGTGCGCTCGTTTACGGCCACACCGTCCTGAGCACGCCCGCTCTCGTCTGATCTCGGAAGCCAAGCAGGGTCGGGCCTGGTTAGTACTTGGATGGGAGACCGCCTGGAAATACCAGGTACTGTAAGCATTTAATTCTTTATTTAATTAATTATTTAATTGTTTATTCATATAATTTTTTTCCAGAAATGCATCCTTTCTGTAAGCGTTCACCGATAGCATGGCGTTGCCACATTAGTCTTGAAGTGACTCTCGAATCGAGTCAGCGCTCGCTTACGGCCACACCACCCTGAGCACGCCCGCTCTCGTCTGATCTCGGAAGCCAAGCAGGGTCGGGCCTGGTTAGTACTTGGATGGGAGACCGCCTGGGAATACCAGGTGCTGTAAGCATTTAATTAATTATTTATTCATATAATTTTTTCCAGAAATGCATCCTTTCTGTAAGCGTTCGCCGATGGCATGGTGTTGCCACATTAGTCTTGAAGTGGCTCTCGAATCGAGTCAGCGCTCGCTTACGGCCACACCACCCTGAGCACGCCCGCTCTCGTCTGATCTCGGAAGCCAAGCAGGGTCGGGCCTGGTTAGTACTTGGATGGGAGACCGCCTGGGAATCCCAGGTGCTGTAAGCATTTAATTAATTATTTAATTATTTATTCATATAATTTTTTTCCAGAATGCATCCTTTCTGTAAGCGTTCGCCGATGGCATGGCGTTGCCACATTTGTCTTGAAGTGGCTCTCGAATCGAATCAGCGCTCGCTTACGGCCACTCCACCCTGAGCACGCCCGCTCTCGTCTGATCTCGGAAGCCAAGCAGGGTCGGGCCTGGTTAGTACTTGGATGGAAGACCGCCTGGGAATACCAGGTGCTGTAAGCATTTAATTAATTATTTAATTATTTATTCATATAATTTTTTTCCAGAAATGCATCCTTTCTGTAAGCGTTCGCCGATGGCATGGCGTTGCCACATTAGTCTTGAAGTGGCTCTCGAATCGAGTCAGCGCTCGCTTACGGCCACACCACCCTGAGCACGCCCGCTCTCGTCTGATCTCGGAAGCCAAGCAGGGTCGGGCCTGGTTAGTACTTGGATGGGAGACCGCCTGGGAATACCAGGTGCTCTAAGCATTTAATTCTTTATTTAATTAATTATTTAATTATTTATTCATATAATTTTTTTCCAGAAATGCATCCTTTCTGTAAGCGTTCGCCGATGGCATGGCGTTGCCACATTAGTCTTGAAGTGGCTCTCGAATCGAGTGAGCGCTCGCTTACGGCCACACCGTCCTGAGCACGCCCGCTCTCGTCTGATCTCGGAAGCCAAGCAGGGTCGGGCCTGGTTAGTACTTGGATGGGAGTCCGCCTGGGAATACCAGGTGCTGTAAGCATTTAATTCTTTATTTAATTAATTATTTAATTATTTATTCATATAATTTTTTTCCAGAAATGCATCCTTTCTGTAAGCGTTCGCCGATGGCATGGCGTTGCCACATTAGTCTTGAAGTGGCTCTCGAATCGAGTCAGCTCTCGCTTAAGGCCACACCACCCTGAGCACGCCCGCTCTCGTCTGATCTCGGAAGCCAAGCAGGGTCGGGCCTGGTTAGTACTTGGATGGGAGACCGCCTGGGAATACCAGGTGCTGTAAGCATTTAATTAATTATTTATTCATATAATTTTTTCCAGAAATGCATCCTTTCTGTAAGCGTTCGCCGATGGCATGGTGTTGCCACATTAGTCTTGAAGTGGCTCTCGAATCGAGTCAGCGCTCGCTTACGGCCACACCACCCTGAGCACGCCCGCTCTCGTCTGATCTCGGAAGCCAAGCAGGGTCGGGCCTGGTTAGTACTTGGATGGGAGACCGCCTGGGAATCCCAGGTGCTGTAAGCATTTAATTAATTATTTAATTATTTATTCATATAATTTTTTTCCAGAAATGCATCCTTTCTGTAAGCGTTTGCCGATGGCATGGCGTTGCCACATTAGTCTTGAAGTGGCTCTCGAATTGAGTCAGCGCTCGCTTACGACCACACCACCCTGAGCACGCCCGCTCTCGTCTGATCTCGGAAGCCAAGCAGGGTCGGGCCTGGTTAGTACTTGGATGGGAGACCGCCTGGGAATACCAGGTGCTGTAAGCATTTAATTATTTATTTAATTAATTATTTAATTACTTATTCATATAAGTTTTTTTCCAGAAATGCATCCTTTCTGTAAGTGTTCGCCGATGGCATGGCGTTGCCACATTAGTCTTGAAGTGGCTCTCGAATCGAGTCAGCGCTCGCTTACGGCCACACCACCCTGAGCACGCCCGCTCTCGTCTGATCTCGGAAGCCAAGCAGGGTCGGGCCTGGTTAGTACTTGGATGGGAGACCGCCTGGGAATACCAGGTGCTGTAAGCATTTAATTCTTTATTTAATTAATTATTTAATTATTTATTCATATAATTTTTTTCCAGAAATGCATCCTTTCTGTAAGCGTTCGCCGATGGCATGGCGTTGCCACATTAGTCTTGAAGTGGCTCTCGAATCGAGTGAGCGCTCGCTTACGGCCACACCGTCCTGAGCACGCCCGCTCTCGTCTGATCTCGGAAGCCAAGCAGGGTCGGGCCTGGTTAGTTCTTGGATGGGAGACCGCCTGGGAATACCAGGTGCTGTAAGCATTTAATTCTTTATTTAATTAATTATTTAATTATTTATTCATATAATTTTTTTCCAGAAATGCATCCTTTCTGTAAGCGTTCGCCGATGGCATGGCGTTGCCACATTAGTCTTGAAGTGGCTCTCGAATCGAGTCAGCGCTCGCTTACGGCCACACCACCCTGAGCACGCCCGCTCTCGTCTGATCTCGGAAGCCAAGCAGGGTCGGGCCTGGTTAGTACTTGGATGGGAGACCTCCTGGGAATGCCAGGTGCTGTAAGCATTTAATTAATTATTTATTCATATAATTTTTTCCAGAAATGCATCCTTTCTGTAAGCGTTCGCCGATGGCATGGTGTTGCAACATTAGTCTTGAAGTGGCTCTCGAATCGAGTCAGTGCTCGCTTACGGCCACACCACCCTGAGCACGCCCGCTCTCGTCTGATCTCGGAAGCCAAGCAGGGTCGGGCCTGGTTAGTACTTGGATGGGAGACCACCTGGGAATCCCAGGTGCTGTAAGCATTTAATTAATTATTTAATTATTTATTCATATAATTTTTTTCCAGAATGCATCATTTCTGTAAGCGTTCGCCGATGGCATGGCGTTGCCACATTTGTCTTGAAGTGGCTCTCGAATCGAATCAGCGCTCGCTTACGGCCACACCACCCTGAGCACGCCCGCTCTCGTCTGATCTCGGAAGCCAAGCAGCGTCGGGCCTGGTTAGTACTTGGATGGGAGACCGCCTGGGAATACCAGGTGCTGTAAGCATTTAATTCTTTATTTAATTAATTATTTAATTATTCATTCATATAATTTTTTTCCAGAAATGCATCCTTTCTGTAAGCGTTCGCCGATGGCATGGCGTTGCCACATTAGTCTTGAAGTGGCTCTCGAATCGAGTCAGCGCTCGCTTACGGCCACACCACCCTGAGCACGCCCGCTCTCGTCTGATCTCGGAAGCCAAGCAGGGTCGGGCCTGGTTAGTACTTGGATGGGAGACCGCCTGGGAATACCAGGTGCTGTAAGCATTTAATTCTTTATTTAATTAATTATTTAATTATTTATTCATATAATTTTTTTCCAGAAATGCATCCTTTCTGTAAGCGTTCGCCGATGGCATGGCGTTGCCACATTAGTCTTGAAGTGGCTCTCGAATCGAGTCAGCGCTCGCTTACGGCCACACCACCCTGAGCACGCCCGCTCTCGTCTGGTCTCGGAAGCCAAGCAGGGTTGGGCCTGGTTAGTACTTGGATGGGAGACCGCCTGGGAATACCAGGTGCTGTAAGCATTTAATTCTTTATTTAATTAATTATTTAATTATTTATTCATATAATTTTTTTCCAGAAATGCATCCTTTCTGTAAGCGTTCGCCGATGGCATGGTGTTGCCACATTAGTCTTGAAGTGGCTCTCGAATCGAGTGTGCGCTCGCTTACGGCCACACCGTCCTGAGCACGCCCGCTCTCGTCTGATCTCGGAAGCCAAGCAGGGTCGGGCCTGGTTAGTACTTGGATGGGAGACCGCCTGGGAATACCAGGTGCTGTAAGCATTTAATTCTTTATTTAATTAATTATTTAATTGTTTATTCATATAATTTTTTTCCAGAAATGCATCCTTTCTGTAAGCGTTCACCGATAGCATGGCGTTGCCACATTAGTCTTGAAGTGACTCTCGAATCGAGTCAGCGCTCGCTTACGGCCACACCACCCTGAGCACGCCCGCTCTCGTCTGATCTCGGAAGCCAAGCAGGGTCGGGCCTGGTTAGTACTTGGATGGGAGACCGCCTGGGAATACCAGGTGCTGTAAGCATTTAATTAATTATTTATTCATATAATTTTTTCCAGAAATGCATCCTTTCTGTAAGCGTTCGCTGATGGCATGGTGTTGCCACATTAGTCTTGAAGTGGCTCTCGAATCGAGTCAGCGCTCGCTTACGGCCACACCACCCTGAGCACGCCCGCTCTCGTCTGATCTCGGAAGCCAAGCAGGGTCGGGCCTGGTTAGTACTTGGATGGGAGACCGCCTGGGAATCCCAGGTGCTGTAAGCATTTAATTAATTATTTAATTATTTATTCATATAATTTTTTTCCAGAATGCATCCTTTCTGTAAGCGTTCGCCGATGGCATGGCGTTGCCACATTTGTCTTGAAGTGGCTCTCGAATCGAATCAGCGCTCGCTTACGGCCACACCACCCTGAGCACGCCCGCTCTCGTCTGATCTCGGAAGCCAAGCAGGGTCGGGCCTGGTTAGTACTTGGATGGGAGACCGCCTGGGAATACCAGGTGCTGTAAGCATTTAATTCTTTATTTAATTAATTATTTAATTATTTATTCATATAATTTTTTTCCAGAAATGCATCCTTTCTGTAAGCGTTCGCCGATGGCATGGCATTGCCACATTAGTCTTGAAGTGGCTCTCGAATCGAGTCAGCGCTCGCTTACGGCCACACCACCTTGAGCACGCCCGCTCTCGTCTGATCTCGGAAGCCAAGCAGGGTCGGGCCTGGTTAGTACTTGGATGGGAGACCGCCTGGGAATACCAGGTGCTGTAAGCATTTAATTCTTTATTTAATTAATTATTTAATTATTTATTCATATAATTTTTTTCCAGAAATGCATCCTTTCTGTAAGCGTTCGCCGATGGCATGGCGTTGCCACATTAGTCTTGAAGTGGCTCTCGAATCGAGTCAGCGCTCGCTTACGGCCACACCACCCTGAGCACGCCCGCTCTCGTCTGATCTCGGAAGCCAAGCAGGGTCGGGCCTGGTTAGTACTTGGATGGGAGACCGCCTGGGAATACCAGGTGCTGTAAGCATTTAATTCTTTATTTAATTAATTATTTAATTATTTATTCATATAATTTTTTCCAGAAATGCATCCTTTCTGTAAGCGTTCGCCGATGGCATGGCGTTGCCACATTAGTCTTGAAGTGGCTCTCGAATCGAGTGAGCGCTCGCTTATGGCCACACCGTCCTGAGCACGCCCGCTCTCGTCTGATCTCGGAAGCCAAGCAGGGTCGGGCCTGGTTAGTACTTGGATGGGAGACCGCCTGGGAATACCAGGTGCTGTAAGCATTTAATTCTTTATTTAATTAATTATTTAATTATTTATTCATATAATTTTTTTCCAGAAATGCATCCTTTCTGTAAGCGTTCGCCGATGGCATGGCGTTGCCACATTAGTCTTGAAGTGGCTCTCGAATCGAGTGAGCGCTCGCTTACGGCCACACCGTCCTGAGCACGCCCGCTCTCGTCTGATCTCGGAAGCCAAGCAGGGTCGGGCCTGGTTAGTACTTGGATGGGAGACCGCCTGGGAATACCAGGTGCTGTAAGCATTTAATTCTTTATTTAATTAATTATTTAATTATTTATTCATATAATTTTTTTCCAGAAATGCATCCTTTCTGTAAGCGTTCGCCGATGGCATGGCGTTGCCACATTAGTCTTGAAGTGGCTCTCGAATCGAGTCAGCGCTCGCTTACGGCCACACCACCCTGAGCACGCCCGCTCTCGTCTGATCTCGGAAGCCAAGCAGGGTCGGGCCTGGTTAGTACTTGGATGGGAGACCGCCTGGGAATACCAGGTGCTGTAAGCATTTAATTAATTATTTATTCATATAATTTTTTCCAGAAATGCATCCTTTCTGTAAGCGTTCGCCGATGGCATGGTGTTGCCACATTAGTCTTGAAGTGGCTCTCGAATCGAGTCAGCGCTCGCTTACGGCCACACCACCCTGAGCACGCCCGCTCTCGTCTGATCTCGGAAGCCAAGCAGGGTCGGGCCTGGTTAGTACTTGGATGGGAGACCGCCTGGGAATCCCAGGTGCTGTAAGCATTTAATTAATTATTTAATTATTTATTCATATAATTTTTTTCCAGAAATGCATCCTTTCTGTAAGCGTTTGCCGATGGCATGGCGTTGCCACATTAGTCTTGAAGTGGCTCTCGAATTGAGTCAGCGCTCGCTTACGGCCACACCACCCTGAGCACGCCCGCTCTCGTCTGATCTCGGAAGCCAAGCAGGGTCGGGCCTGGTTAGTACTTGGATGGGAGACCGCCTGGGAATACCAGGTGCTGTAAGCATTTAATTCTTTATTTAATTAATTATTTAATTATTTATTCATATAATTTTTTTCCAGAATGCATCCTTTCTGTAAGCGTTCGCCGATGGCATGGCGTTGCCACATTAGTCTTGAAGTGGCTCTCGAATCGAATCAGCGCTCGCTTAGGGCCACACCACCCTGAGCACGCCCGCTCTCGTCTGATCTCGGAAGCCAAGCAGGGTCGGGCCTGGTTAGTACTTGTATGGCAGACCGCCTGGGAATACCAGGTGCTGTAAGCATTTAATTCTTTATTTAATTAATTATTTAATTATTTATTCATATAATTTTTTTCCAGAAATGCATCCTTTCTGTAAGCGTTCGCCGATGGCATGGCGTTGCCACATTAGTTTTGAAGTGGCTCTCGAATCGAGTCAGCGCTCGCTTACGGCCACACCACCCTGAGCACGCCCGCTCTCGTCTGATCTCGGAAGCCAAGCAGGGTCGGGCCTGGTTAGTACTTGGTTGGCAGACTGCCTGGGAATACCAGGTGCTGTAAGCCTTTAATTCTTTATTTGATTAATTATTTAATTATGTATTCATATAATTTTTTTTCCAGAAATGCATCCTTTCTGTAAGCGTTCGCCGATGGCATGGCGTTGCCACATTAGTCTTGAAGTGGCTCTTGAATCGAGTCAGCGCTCGCTTACGGCCACACCACCCTGAGCACGCCCGCTCTCGTATGATCTCGGAAGCCAAGCAGGGTCGGGCCTGGTTAGTACTTGGATGGGAGACCGCCTGGGAATACCAGGTGCTGTAAGCATTTAATTCTTTATTTAATTAATTATTTAATTATTTATTCATATAATTTTTTTCCAGAAATGCATCCTTTCTGTAAGCGTTCGCCGATGGCATGGCGTTGCCACATTAGTCTTGAAGTGGCTCTCGAATCGAGTGAGCGCTCGCTTACGGCCACACCGTCCTGAGCACGCCCGCTCTCGTCTGATCTCGGAAGCCAAGCAGGGTCGGGCCTGGTTAGTACTTGGATGGGAGACCGCCTGGGAATACCAGGTGCTGTAAGCATTTAATTCTTTATTTAATTAATTATTTAATTATTTATTCATATAATTTTTTTCCAGAAATGCATTCTTTCTGTAAGCGTTCGCCGATGGCATGGCGTTGCCACATTAGTCTTGAAGTGGCTCTCGAATCGAATCAGCGCTCGCTTAGGGCCACACCACCCTGAGCACGCCCGCTCTCGTCTGATCTCGGAAGCCAAGCAGGGTCGGGCCTGGTTAGTACTTGTATGGCAGACCGCCTGGGAATACCAGGTGCTGTAAGCATTTAATTCTTTATTTAATTAATTATTTAATTATTTATTCATATAATTTTTTTCCAGAAAAGCATCCTTTCTGTAAGCGTTCGCCGATGGCATGGCGTTGCCACATTAGTTTTGAAGTGGCTCTCGAATCGAGTCAGCGCTTGCTTACGGCCACACCACCCTGAGCACGCCCGCTCTCGTCTGATCTCGGAAGCCAAGCAGGGTCGGGCCTGGTTAGTACTTGGTTGGCAGACTGCCTGGGAATACCAGGTGCTGTAAGCCTTTAATTCTTTATTTGATTAATTATTTAATTATGTATTCATATAATTTTTTTTCCAGAAATGCATCCTTTCTGTAAGCGTTCGCCGATGGCATGGCGTTGCCACATTAGTCTTGAAGTGGCTCTTGAATCGAGTCAGCGCTCGCTTACGGCCACACCACCCTGAGCACGCCCGCTCTCGTCTGATCTCGGAAGCCAAGCAGGGTCGGGCCTGGTTAGTACTTGGATGGGAGACCGCCTGGGAATACCAGGTGCTGTAAGCATTTAATTCTTTATTTAATTAATTATTTAATTACTTATTCATATAATTTTTTTCCAGAAATGCATCCTTTCTGTAAGCGTTCGCCGATGGCATGGCGTTGCCACATTAGTCTTGAAGTGGCTCTCGAATCGAGTCAGCGCTCGCTTACGGCCACACCACCCTGAGCACGCCCGCTCTCGTCTGATCTCGGAAGCCAAGCAGGGTCGGGCCTGGTTAGTACTTGGATGGGAGACCGCCTGGGAATACCAGGTGCTGTAAGCATTTAATTCTTTATTTAATTAATTATTTAATTATTTATTCATATAATTTTTTTCCAGAAATGCATCCTTTCTGTAAGCGTTCGCCGATGGCATGGCGTTGCCACATTTGTCTTGAAGTGGCTCTCGAATCGAGTCAGCGCTCGCTTACGGCCACACCACCCTGAGCACGCCCGCTCTCGTCTGATCTCGGAAGCCAAGCAGGGTCGGGCCTGGTTAGTACTTGGATGGGAGACCGCCTGGGAATACCAGGTGCTGTAAGCATTTAATTAATTATTTATTCATATAATTTTTTCCAGAAATGCATCCTTTCTGTAAGCGTTCGCCGATGGCATGGTGTTGCCACATTAGTCTTGAAGTGGCTCTCGAATCGAGTCAGTGCTTGCTTACGGCCACACCACCCTGAGCACGCCCGCTCTCGTCTGATCTCGGAAGCCAAGCAGGGTCGGGCCTGGTTAGTACTTGGATGGGAGACCACCTGGGAATCCCAGGTGCTGTAAGCATTTAATTAATTATTTAATTATTTATTCATATAATTTTTTTCCAGAATGCATCATTTCTGTAAGCGTTCGCCGATGGCATGGCGTTGCCACATTTGTCTTGAAGTGGCTCTCGAATCGAATCAGCGCTCGCTTACGGCCACACCACCCTGAGCACGCCCGCTCTCGTCTGATCTCGGAAGCCAAGCAGGGTCGGGCCTGGTTAGTACTTGGATGGGAGACCGCCTGGGAATACCAGGTGCTGTAAGCATTTAATTCTTTATTTAATTAATTATTTAATTATTCATTCATATAATTTTTTTCCAGAAATGCATCCTTTCTGTAAGCGTTCGCCGATGGCATGGCGTTGCCACATTAGTCTTGAAGTGGCTCTCGAATCGAGTCAGCGCTCGCTTACGGCCACACCACCCTGAGCACGCCCGCTCTCGTCTGATCTCGGAAGCCAAGCAGGGTCGGGCCTGGTTAGTACTTGGATGGGAGACCGCCTGGGAATACCAGGTGCTGTAAGCATTTAATTCTTTATTTAATTAATTATTTAATTATTTATTCATATAATTTTTTTCCAGAAATGCATCCTTTCTGTAAGCGTTCGCCGATGGCATGGCGTTGCCACATTAGTCTTGAAGTGGCTCTCGAATCGAGTCAGCGCTCGCTTACGGCCACACCACCCTGAGCACGCCCGCTCTCGTCTGGTCTCGGAAGCCAAGCAGGGTCGGGCCTGGTTAGTACTTGGATGGGAGACCGCCTGGGAATACCAGGTGCTGTAAGCATTTAATTCTTTATTTAATTAATTATTTAATTATTTATTCATATAATTTTTTTCCAGAAATGCATCCTTTCTGTAAGCGTTCGCCGATGGCATGGCGTTGCCACATTAGTCTTGAAGTGGCTCTCGAATCGAGTGTGCGCTCGCTTACGGCCACACCGTCCTGAGCACGCCCGCTCTCGTCTGATCTCGGAAGCCAAGCAGGGTCGGGCCTGGTTAGTACTTGGATGGGAGACCGCCTGGGAATACCAGGTGCTGTAAGCATTTAATTCTTTATTTAATTAATTATTTAATTGTTTATTCATATAATTTTTTTCCAGAAATGCATCCTTTCTGTAAGCGTTCACCGATAGCATGGCGTTGCCACATTAGTCTTGAAGTGACTCTCGAATCGAGTCAGCGCTCGCTTACGGCCACACCACCCTGAGCACGCCCGCTCTCGTCTGATCTCGGAAGCCAAGCAGGGTCGGGCCTGGTTAGTACTTGGATGGGAGACCGCCTGGGAATCCCAGGTGCTGTAAGCATTTAATTAATTATTTAATTATTTATTCATATAATTTTTTTCCAGAATGCATCCTTTCTGTAAGCGTTCGCCGATGGCATGGCGTTGCCACATTTGTCTTGAAGTGGCTCTCGAATCGAATCAGCTCTCGCTTACGGCCACACCACCCTGAGCACGCCCGCTCTCGTCTGATCTCGGAAGCCAAGCAGGGTCGGGCCTGGTTAGTACTTGGATGGGAGACCGCCTGGGAATACCAGGTGCTGTAAGCATTTAATTCTTTATTTAATTAATTATTTAATTATTTATTCATATAATTTTTTTCCAGAAATGCATCCTTTCTGTAAGCGTTCGCCGATGGCATGGCGTTGCCACATTAGTCTTGAAGTGGCTCTCGAATCGAGTCAGCGCTCGCTTACGGCCACACCACCCTGAGCACGCCCGCTCTCGTCTGATCTCGGAAGCCAAGCAGGGTCGGGCCTGGTTAGTACTTGGATGGGAGACCGCCTGGGAATACCAGGTGCTGTAAGCATTTAATTCTTTATTTAATTAATTATTTAATTATTTATTCATATAATTTTTTTCCAGAAATGCATCCTTTCTGTAAGCGTTCGCCGATGGCATGGCGTTGCCACATTAGTCTTGAAGTGGCTCTCGAATCGAGTCAGCGCTCGCTTACGGCCACACCACCCTGAGCACGCCCGCTCTCGTCTGATCTCGGAAGCCAAGCAGGGTCGGGCCTGGTTAGTACTTGGATGGGAGACCGCCTGGGAATACCAGGTGCTGTAAGCATTTAATTCTTTATTTAATTAATTATTTAATTATTTATTCATATAATTTTTTTCCAGAAATGCATCCTTTCTGTAAGCGTTCGCCGATGGCATGGCGTTGCCACATTAGTCTTGAAGTGGCTCTCGAATCGAGTGAGCGCTCGCTTACGGCCACACCGTCCTGAGCACGCCCGCTCTCGTCTGATCTCGGAAGCCAAGCAGGGTCGGGCCTGGTTAGTACTTGGATGGGAGACCGCCTGGGAATACCAGGTGCTGTAAGCATTTAATTCTTTATTTAATTAATTATTTAATTATTTATTCATATAATTTTTTTCCAGAAATGCATTCTTTCTGTAAGCGTTCGCCGATGGCATGGCGTTGCCACATTAGTCTTGAAGTGGCTCTCGAATCGAATCAGCGCTCGCTTAGGGCCACACCACCCTGAGCACGCCCGCTCTCGTCTGATCTCGGAAGCCAAGCAGGGTCGGGCCTGGTTAGTACTTGTATGGCAGACCGCCTGGGAATACCAGGTGCTGTAAGCATTTAATTCTTTATTTAATTAATTATTTAATTATTTATTCATATAATTTTTTTCCAGAAAAGCATCCTTTCTGTAAGCGTTCGCCGATGGCATGGCGTTGCCACATTAGTTTTGAAGTGGCTCTCGAATCGAGTCAGCGCTTGCTTACGGCCACACCACCCTGAGCACGCCCGCTCTCGTCTGATCTCGGAAGCCAAGCAGGGTCGGGCCTGGTTAGTACTTGGTTGGCAGACTGCCTGGGAATACCAGGTGCTGTAAGCCTTTAATTCTTTATTTGATTAATTATTTAATTATGTATTCATATAATTTTTTTTCCAGAAATGCATCCTTTCTGTAAGCGTTCGCCGATGGCATGGCGTTGCCACATTAGTCTTGAAGTGGCTCTTGAATCGAGTCAGCGCTCGCTTACGGCCACACCACCCTGAGCACGCCCGCTCTCGTCTGATCTCGGAAGCCAAGCAGGGTCGGGCCTGGTTAGTACTTGGATGGGAGACCGCCTGGGAATACCAGGTGCTGTAAGCATTTAATTCTTTATTTAATTAATTATTTAATTACTTATTCATATAATTTTTTTCCAGAAATGCATCCTTTCTGTAAGCGTTCGCCGATGGCATGGCGTTGCCACATTAGTCTTGAAGTGGCTCTCGAATCGAGTCAGCGCTCGCTTACGGCCACACCACCCTGAGCACGCCCGCTCTCGTCTGATCTCGGAAGCCAAGCAGGGTCGGGCCTGGTTAGTACTTGGATGGGAGACCGCCTGGGAATACCAGGTGCTGTAAGCATTTAATTCTTTATTTAATTAATTATTTAATTATTTATTCATATAATTTTTTTCCAGAAATGCATCCTTTCTGTAAGCGTTCGCCGATGGCATGGCGTTGCCACATTAGTCTTGAAGTGGCTCTCGAATCGAGTGAGCGCTCGCTTACGGCCACACCGTCCTGAGCACGCCCGCTCTCGTCTGATCTCGGAAGCCAAGCAGGGTCGGGCCTGGTTAGTACTTGGATGGGAGACCGCCTGGGAATACCAGGTGCTGTAAGCATTTAATTCTTTATTTAATTAATTATTTAATTATTTATTCATATAATTTTTTTCCAGAAATGCATTCTTTCTGTAAGCGTTCGCCGATGGCATGGCGTTGCCACATTAGTCTTGAAGTGGCTCTCGAATCGAGTCAGCGCTCGCTTACGGCCACACCACCCTGAGCACGCCCGCTCTCGTCTGATCTCGGAAGCCAAGCAGGGTCGGGCCTGGTTAGTACTTGGATGGGAGACCGCCTGGGAATACCAGGTGCTGTAAGCATTTAATTAATTATTTATTCATATAATTTTTTTCCAGAAATGCATCCTTTCTGTAAGCGTTCGCCGATGGCATGGTGTTGCCACATTAGTCTTGAAGTGGCTCTCGAATCGAGTCAGTGCTTGCTTACGGCCACACCACCCTGAGCACGCCCGCTCTCGTCTGATCTCGGAAGCCAAGCAGGGTCGGGCCTGGTTAGTACTTGGATGGGAGACCACCTGGGAATCCCAGGTGCTGTAAGCATTTAATTAATTATTTAATTATTTATTCATATAATTTTTTTCCAGAATGCATCATTTCTGTAAGCGTTCGCCGATGGCATGGCGTTGCCACATTTGTCTTGAAGTGGCTCTCGAATCGAATCAGCGCTCGCTTACGGCCACACCACCCTGAGCACGCCCGCTCTCGTCTGATCTCGGAAGCCAAGCAGGGTCGGGCCTGGTTAGTACTTGGATGGGAGACCGCCTGGGAATACCAGGTGCTGTAAGCATTTAATTCTTTATTTAATTAATTATTTAATTATTCATTCATATAATTTTTTTCCAGAAATGCATCCTTTCTGTAAGCGTTCGCCGATGGCATGGCGTTGCCACATTAGTCTTGAAGTGGCTCTCGAATCGAGTCAGCGCTCGCTTACGGCCACACCACCCTGAGCACGCCCGCTCTCGTCTGATCTCGGAAGCCAAGCAGGGTCGGGCCTGGTTAGTACTTGGATGGGAGACCGCCTGGGAATACCAGGTGCTGTAAGAATTTAATTCTTTATTTAATTAATTATTTAATTATTTATTCATATAATTTTTTTCCAGAAATGCATCCTTTCTGTAAGCGTTCGCCGATGGCATGGCGTTGCCACATTAGTCTTGAAGTGGCTCTCGAATCGAGTCAGCGCTCGCTTACGGCCACACCACCCTGAGCACGCCCGCTCTCGTCTGGTCTCGGAAGCCAAGCAGGGTCGGGCCTGGTTAGTACTTGGATGGGAGACCGCCTGGGAATACCAGGTGCTGTAAGCATTTAATTCTTTATTTAATTAATTATTTAATTGTTTATTCATATAATTTTTTTCCAGAAATGCATCCTTTCTGTAAGCGTTCGCCGATGGCATGGCGTTGCCACATTAGTCTTGAAGTGGCTCTCGAATCGAGTGTGCGCTCGCTTACGGCCACACCGTCCTGAGCACGCCCGCTCTCGTCTGATCTCGGAAGCCAAGCAGGGTCGGGCCTGGTTAGTACTTGGATGGGAGACCGCCTGGGAATACCAGGTGCTGTAAGCATTTAATTCTTTATTTAATTAATTATTTAATTGTTTATTCATATAATTTTTTTCCAGAAATGCATCCTTTCTGTAAGCGTTCACCGATAGCATGGCGTTGCCACATTAGTCTTGAAGTGACTCTCGAATCGAGTCAGCGCTCGCTTACGGCCACACCACCCTGAGCACGCCCGCTCTCGTCTGATCTCGGAAGCCAAGCAGGGTCGGGCCTGGTTAGTACTTGGATGGGAGACCGCCTGGGAATCCCAGGTGCTGTAAGCATTTAATTAATTATTTAATTATTTATTCATATAATTTTTTTCCAGAATGCATCCTTTCTGTAAGCGTTCACCGATGGCATGGCGTTGCCACATTTGTCTTGAAGTGGCTCTCGAATCGAATCAGCTCTCGCTTACGGCCACACCACCCTGAGCACGCCCGCTCTCGTCTGATCTCGGAAGCCAAGCAGGGTCGGGCCTGGTTAGTACTTGGATGGGAGACCGCCTGGGAATACCAGGTGCTGTAAGCATTTAATTCTTTATTTAATTAATTATTTAATTATTTATTCATATAATTTTTTTCCAGAAATGCATCCTTTCTGTAAGCGTTCGCCGATGGCATGGCGTTGCCACATTAGTCTTGAAGTGGCTCTCGAATCGAGTCAGCGCTCGCTTACGGCCACACCACCCTGAGCACGCCCGCTCTCGTCTGATCTCGGAAGCCAAGCAGGGTCGGGCCTGGTTAGTACTTGGATGGGAGACCGCCTGGGAATACCAGGTGCTGTAAGCATTTAATTCTTTATTTAATTAATTATTTAATTATTTATTCATATAATTTTTTTCCAGAAATGCATCCTTTCTGTAAGCGTTCGCCGATGGCATGGCGTTGCCACATTAGTCTTGAAGTGGCTCTCGAATCGAGTCAGCGCTCGCTTACGGCCACACCACCCTGAGCACGCCCGCTCTCGTCTGATCTCGGAAGCCAAGCAGGGTCGGGCCTGGTTAGTACTTGGATGGGAGACCGCCTGGGAATACCAGGTGCTGTAAGCATTTAATTCTTTATTTAATTAATTATTTAATTATTTATTCATATAATTTTTTTCCAGAAATGCATCCTTTCTGTAAGCGTTCGCCGATGGCATGGCGTTGCCACATTAGTCTTGAAGTGGCTCTCGAATCGAGTGAGCGCTCGCTTACGGCCACACCGTCCTGAGCACGCCCGCTCTCGTCTGATCTCGGAAGCCAAGCAGGGTCGGGCCTGGTTAGTACTTGGATGGGAGACCGCCTGGGAATACCAGGTGCTGTAAGCATTTAATTCTTTATTTAATTAATTATTTAATTATTTATTCATATAATTTTTTTCCAGAAATGCATCCTTTCTGTAAGCGTTCGCCGATGGCATGGCGTTGCCACATTAGTCTTGAAGTGGCTCTCGAATCGAGTCAGCGCTCGCTTACGGCCACACCACCCTGAGCACGCCCGCTCTCGTCTGATCTCGGAAGCCAAGCAGGGTCGGGCCTGGTTAGTACTTGGATGGGAGACCGCCTGGGAATACCAGGTGCTGTAAGCATTTAATTAATTATTTATTCATATAATTTTTTCCAGAAATGCATCCTTTCTGTAAGCGTTCGCCGATGGCATGGTGTTGCCACATTAGTCTTGAAGTGGCTCTCGAATCGAGTCAGCGCTCGCTTACGGCCACACCACCCTGAGCACGCCCGCTCTCGTCTGATCTCGGAAGCCAAGCAGGGTCGGGCCTGGTTAGTACTTGGATGGGAGACCGCCTGGGAATCCCAGGTGCTGTAAGCATTTAATTAATTATTTAATTATTTATTCATATAATTTTTTTCCAGAAATGCATCCTTTCTGTAAGCGTTTGCCGATGGCATGGCGTTGCCACATTAGTCTTGAAGTGGCTCTCGATTTGAGTCAGCGCTCGCTTACGGCCACACCACCCTGAGCACACCCGCTCTCGTCTGATCTCGGAAGCCAAGCAGGGTCGGGCCTGGTTAGTACTTGGATGGGAGACCGCCTGGGAATACCAGGTGCTGTAAGCATTTAATTCTTTATTTTATTATTTATTCATATAACTTTTTTCCAGAAATGCATCCTTTTTGTAAGCGTTCGCCGATGGCATGGCGTTGCCACATTAGTCTTGAAGTGGCTCTCGAATCAAGTCAGCGCTCGCTTACGGCCACACCACCCTGAGCACGCCCGCTCTCGTCTGATCTCGGAAGCCAAGCAGGGTCGGGCCTGGTTAGTACTTGGATGGGAGACCGCCTGGGAATACCAGGTGCTGTAAGCATTTAATTCTTTATTTAATTAATTATTTAATTATTTATTCATATAATTTTTTCCAGAAATGCATCCTTTCTGTAAGCGTTCGCCGATGGCATGGCGTTGCCACATTAGTCTTGAAGTGGCTCTCGAATCGAGTAAGCGCTCGCTTACGGCCACACTGTCCTGAGCACGCCCGCTCTCTTCTGATCTCGGAAGCCAAGCAGGGTCGGGCCTGGTTAGTACTTGGATGGGAGACCGCCTGGGAATACCAGGTGCTGTAAGCATTTAATTCTTTATTTAATTAATTATTGAATTATTTATTCATATAATTTTTTTCCAGAAATGCATCCTTTCTGTCAGCGTTCGCCGATGGCATGGCGTTGCCACATTAGTCTTGAAGTGGCTCTCGAATCGAGTCAGCGCTTGCTTACGGCCACACCACCCTGAGCACGCCCGCTCTCGTCTGATCTCGGAAGCCAAGCAGGGTCGGGCCTGGTTAGTACTTGGATGGGAGACCGCCTGGGTATACCAGGTGCTGTAAGCATTTAATTAATTATTTAATTATTTGTTCATATAATTTTTTTCCAGAAATGCATCCTTTCTGTAAGCGTTCGCCGATGGCATGGCGTTGCCACATTAGTCTTGAAGTGGCTCTCGAATCGAGTCAGCGCTCGCTTACGGCCACACCACCCTGAGCACGCCCGCTCTCGTCTGATCTCGGAAGCCAAGCAGGGTCGGGCCTGGTTAGTACTTGGATGGGAGACCGCCTGGGAATACCAGGTGCTGTAAGCATTTAATTCTTTATTTAATTAATTATTTAATAATTTATTCATATAATTTTTTTCCAGAAATGCATCCTTTCTGTAAGCGTTCGCCGATGGCATGGCGTTGCCACATTAGTCTTGAAGTGGCTCTCGAATCGAGTCAGCGCTCGCTTACGGCCACACCACCCTGAGCACGCCCGCTCTCGTCTGATCTCGGAAGCCAAGCAGGGTCGGGCCTGGTTAGTACTTGGATGGGAGACCGCCTGGGAATACCAGGTGATGTAAGCATTTAATTAATTATTTATTCATATAATTTTTTTCCAGAAATGCATCCTTTCTGTAAGCGTTCGCCGATGGCATGGCGTTGCCACATTAGTCTTGAAGTGGCTCTCGAATCGAATCAGCGCTCGCTTACGGCCACACCACCCTGAGCACGCCCGCTCTCGTCTGATCTCGGAAGCCAAGCAGGGTCGGGCCTGGTTAGTACTTGGATGGGAGACCGCCTGGGAATACCAGGTGCTGTAAGCATTTAATTAATTATTTAATTATTTATTCATATAACTTTTTTCCAGAAATGCATCCTTTTTGTAAGCGTTCGCCGATGGCATGGCGTTGCCACATTAGTCTTGAAGTGGCTCTCGAATCAAGTCAGCGCTCGCTTACGGCCACACCACCCTGAGCACGCCCGCTCTCGTCTGATCTCGGAAGCCAAGCAGGGTCGGGCCTGGTTAGTACTTGGATGGGAGACCGCCTGGGAATACCAGGTGATGTAAGCATTTAATTAATTATTTATTCATATAATTTTTTCCAGAAATGCATCCTTTCTGTAAGCGTTCGCCGATGGCATGGCGTTGCCACATTAGTCTTGAAGTGGCTCTCGAATCGAATCAGCGCTCGCTTACGGCCACACCACCCTGAGAGCGCTAGAGAGCACACAGGAAGTGAGTTGGCAGTAGTTTGGTGAGAGAGGCTCACCACATGGTTTTGATTTATTTTTTGTTTTGTTTAAAAGTTTTTTCATTTAATATTATATAAGTTAATTTTGAATATTATTTCAAAGTGCTCCCCAACAGTGTAAACTGTTTGGGGAGCCACTTGTTTAAAAACAAAAAAGTAGAAGAAACATGGCGGACGATGAAAGAAAGGAAACACAACGAGACAAAGACACTGAAACAAAACAGAAGATGGATGTTAATGGAAAAAAGAATGACCGGAACAAAAGAACCTATGCAAAAGAAGCAACTATTATTGTGGATTTAAAAGAAGTGATTGATGGAAAAGCAGAGGATGTGATAAAAGCTGTGACAGACAAGATTGGAGCAGGAAAACTAATAGCGGTAAGACCCAGAGCAGGAAAAGAATATGAACTTACTTTAGTAAATGAAGAATCATGTGAAGATCTTCTGGATGGATTAATTGTCAAAAATCAGAGTTGTGAAGTAAGAACTTTAGAAACAAGAGAATGTATTGTTTCATTTATGCACCTGCCGGCTTATTTGAACAATGAACAGATTTTGCATAAACTTTACCAATGGCGTGTGATACCAGTGACAGATATAAAAAGAAGATATTATCCGGGAACAGATATTGCAGATGGTACAAGATATCTTAAAGTAAGATTTCCTAAAGACGTGGCTTCCCTGCCCTACAGCACGAAATTTGAGACGGCGGAAGGAGCACAATATTTCCGGATTATGCACGATCGTCAGATGAAAATCTGTCGACTCTGCATGGATCCGGGACATATACTCAAGGACTGTCCAAATTTTACATGTCGTGAATGTGAGGAGCAGGGCCATTATGCTAGGAATTGTACTGCTGTTAAATGCCCGGATTGCAACAGAGCCTTGGTAAAATGCGAATGCTGGATGGAAAATAATAGTGTTGCAGAAAATCAAGAAGAGTCTCAGGAGCTATCGGATGAGGAAGAGGAATCACAAGATAAAATGGATAAGATGGACTTTATAAATGTTGCTCCAACTGAAAGAACGGAAAAAAACACAGAACCAAAGGATGTACTAAGCAGTGAGGAAGTAATTGAATTGGACAAGAGAGGGAATGTTGAAGAAGGTGCATGCATGATTTCAGAGGTACCCGAAACACAACTGGATCAGCTGGAAAAAGATGATGAAAATCTGAAGGAACAGAGTGATACATGGACACCTTTGGAAATATCTAAGACAGAGATGGACAAAATAGAAAGGATGGAGCAGGAAAATCTCAATGAGGATCATTCACTTACAAAAGAGATGCTGCATAGAAGAAGATCCATAAAGGTGATTCCGAACTTTAAAATTGCTAAAAAGAAAAGAGTGAGTAGAAAACTTGAACATATGAGAGGCATGCAAGATGACGTAATGGAACCTGAAAGTACTGACTAATGGGACTGATATTTAATATATTATATATGTGTATGTTTTGGCGACTGGTTTCAATTAATGTTAGAGGTTTATTGAGTATTGATAAGTTTGAAAAGGTCAAAGAACTGTGTAAAAAACAAAATATCATTTTTATACAAGAAACAAACTGGAATGATGAAATAATAGAGGTTTTTCAGAAAAAGTGGCAAGGTGAAATATTTTATAATAATGGTGATGGTAAAATGGGGAGAGGGGTAGCAATTTTAGTCAAGAAAGAAATGAGCAGCAGTATTGAAGAATTATATAAAGATGAAGAAGGAAAATGTTTAGCTATAAAGATAAAAAATGAAGGGAAAAGTATAACTCTATGTAATGTGCATGCTCCAGTTGTGGAGAAAGAAAAAAGGTTTTTTTTTGCAAAGATTGCAAGTTTAATGTACTCATGGGAAAATGCGATATTAATTGGTGATTTCAATACAGTTTTTAATAGAATTGATTTAGCGGATGGTATGGTATTTAAGAGTGACAGTGGAAGAAAAGAATTAGAGAAACTAATAGAAAACAATAATTTCGTAGACATATGGAGAGAAAGAAATGAGGGGAAAAAACAATACTCTAGAAGACAAATAGTAGATAATTTTTTAAAACAAAGTAGAATTGATTTTATATTATGTAAAAGAGAACTGGAGGATTTTATACATAGTATTTATTATAAGGAAACTGCTTTAAGCGATCATGATTTCCTGCTTATGAATATAGATTTTAATGAAGTTGAAAGAGGTAAAGGAGTATGGGTTTTAAATGCAGAGATTTTAAAACAGGAATCATACAAAAAAGCAATAGAAAATATAATAGCTAATGAGAAACAAGATAAGATGTCTCGGGAAGATATACGAATATGGTGGGATAATACAAAATATGAAATAAAGAAATATACTATTAAAATCAGTAAACTAATACAAAAGGCTAAGAGAAGTAAGGAAGAAGAGGTAAGAAAAGATCTAAATGAAGAATTAAATAAAGAAAATGGAGATATTGAGAAAATATTGAATTTAGAGGAAATGTTGAGAGATATAGAAGAGCGAAAATGTAGAGGGGCTAAGATAAGAAGTAAAGCAAAATATCTGGTGGAAGGAGAGAAGTGCACAAAATTCTTTTTTAATTTAGAGAAAAGTAAAGGTAGTGGAGAGACAATAAAAGAAATAAGAGGAAAGAATGGTGATAAAATAATAGAAACACAGGGAATATTAAAGGAAGTCAGAGAATATTATGAAGAACTTTTTAAAAAAGGTCAAATAAACAAAAAAGAAGGTGAATTTTTATTGGAACAGATTGAGAAAAGTGTGTGTGAAGAAAATAAAATAATGTGCGATGAGGAGATAAAGTTAGATGAAATAAAAGAGGCAATAATGCAATTAAACAATGGGAAAAGTCCAGGCTTAGATGGGTTAACAGCTGAATTTTACAAAGCTTTTAAGGATGTTTTATCGCCAATTTTAAAGGAAATTTTTGAAGAGATTTTTAACAAAAAGGAAGCAACACAGCTAATGAGAATGGGTTTAGTGAAATTGATATACAAGAAAAAAGGTGGGAAAGATGTTTTAAGCAATTACAGACCCCTGACGATGTTAAACACAGATTTTAAAATTTTAGCAAAGGTTTTAGCAAACAGATTGAAAATGGTTTTACCAAGAATAATCAAAACAAATCAAGCATACGGTGTTAAGGGCAAAGATATTACAGACACAATAAGGAATATAAGAGATGTTATTCAATATATGAAAGTAGAAAAGAAAGATGGTTACGTAATAAGTGTGGATTTTGAAAAAGCTTTTGACAGAGTGGAGCATGAGTTTTTATTTAGTGTTTTAAAAATGTTTGGTTTTGGTGAAAAGTTTTTAAAGTGGATAAAGTGTTTATATACAGGAACATTAAGTTGTATCAAATGTAATGGTTTTATCACTGAATGTTTTAACATAACAAGGTCAATCAAACAAGGATGTCCGCTCTCAGCAATGCTTTACAGTCTAGTAACTGAAGCACTGGGGATAGCGATAATGAGAGAAAAAGAAATACATGGAATTAAATTAAAACAAGGAGAAGAGGGACAGAAAATTTACCAATATGCTGATGATACAACACTTATCTTAAAGGACATGGAAAGTATAACGAAAGCAATGGAAATTATCAGAAAATATTGTGAAGGATCAGGGGCAAAGGTTAACATGGAAAAAACTGTAGTAATGAGAGTGGGAAGTGCAAAAGTTTTACCAGAAAACTTTACTTTCAAAAGTCAACAAGAAATGAAAATTTTAGGAATAAGAATAGGAGAAAACGAAAAGAGAGCCAAAGAATTAATGTGGGATGAAGTTATAGGAGGTATGGAAAGAAGGTTGGAATGGTGGAAACAAAGGAGACTGAATTTAATTGGAAAAGTTTTAATTGTGAATACACTCATGTTGTCTAAATTGTGGTATGTTTTAGGGGTAGTCCCAATGGACAAATGGCATGTACAAAGAGTTAAAAAATGTGTAACTGATTTTATCTGGGAAGGAAAACCACCGAGAATAGGATACAATACGCTAATAGGTGCAAAGGAGGATGGAGGTTTAGAACTAATAGATCCAGAAATCAGGAAGAAAAGCATGAGAGTGAAAGTTGTGAAAAAATTTTTAAATGAAGATTTTAAAGCAGAATGGAAAGTAGTGATGGGATATTTTCTAAAGAAATGTGGAGGTTGTAATATGAACGAGGGTATTTTATGGATGAAATTAAAACCTAATATGATCACTGGAATTTCTGAGTTTTATAAAGAGGTTTTAGAAGCATGGGGAGAGTTTTTATCTTTTGTGAAAATACAGCCTGAAGGAAGAGAAACGCTTTTAAATCAACCATTGTTCTTAAATCCAAATATTTTAGCACAAGGAAAATAATTGTTTTATACACACTGGTTAAAAGGAGGAATATGTAAAGTTAAAGATGTTTTATATGAATACATAGAAGGTTTTGTACCAAAGCAAGTAATAATAGATGCTATGGATGAAATTGGAGAAGATTTTGAGAAAGAGATATTAGAAAGACAATTCGACACAGTCAAAAGTGCAATACCAAAAGGATGGATAAAGAAAATTAAGGAGAACGATGAAGGAAATGAGAATGTGAACGTTTTTTTAAATGACAAAAATGTACAAGAATGTGTTCTTAAAACGTTTTATGTTTGTTTTAGAGAGAAAACATACAAAAGACCAGTAGCAGAAAAGTTTTGGCAAAAGATTTTTGTGGATTTTGATGTGGAAACAATGTGGAAAAATTTGAAGTGGAAATATTTGGATACAAAATTAGAATGCATGGATTATTTTATAAGACAGAATGTGATTTTTACAGAGACCAAGCTGGCACAAATAGGAAGCAGTGAAAATGCAATGTGTAAGGTATGTGAGAAAGAGAATGAAAGCATTATGCACCTGTTTTTAAAGTGTCCTAAATTAACAGTTTTTATGGTTAAGTTGAAAAGTGTTGTACAGCAAATGATTGAAAACAGAACAGAGGACATTGATACAGAGACAGAATGGAATAAGATGTTTTTATTTGGTTTTAATGGAAGTAAAACAAAAGTTGTTAATTTGTTTTTATCTGTTGCAAGAACTGTTATCTGGGAAAGAAGAAACATTGTAAAAAAGAAACGTGATGCTAACATAGATATCTGGAAAATGTACAAAAGGAAATTAGAACAATATGTAAAAATGGTAGAAGAGTACTTTCAATGGCAACAGAACACTGATAATTTCAGACAAATATTTGCAACAAATAATCCATGTATTGTGAACACCACAAAAGGTTTTAATTTGAAATTGCCAAAATGATCATGATGTTTTATATATGCTACATATTGTGTTATTTTCTTTTAATTTTTCTCTTTTAATATATTCCTTTGGCTGTTTAATTTATTCATTTATTTATTTATTTATTTATTTTTTTTTTTGTTTGTTTGTTTGTTTTTAAAATGTGACTGTTAAAATGATGTATGTACATGCAGATTTGTGAAATAATAAAAAAAAAAAAAAAAAAAAAGCACGCCCGCTCTCGTCTGATCTCGGAAGCCAAGCAGGGTCGGGCCTGGTTAGTACTTGGATGGGAGACCGCCTGGGAATACCAGGTGCTGTAAGCATTTAATTAATTATTTAATTATTTATTCATATAATTTTTTTCCAGAAATGCATCCTTTCTGTAAGCGTTCGCCGATGGCATGGCGTTGCCACATTAGTCTTGAAGTGGCTCTCGAATCGAGTCAGCGCTCGCTTACGGCCACACCACCCTGAGCACGCCCGCTCTCGTCTGATCTCGGAAGCCAAGCAGGGTCGGGCCTGGTTAGTACTTGGATGGGAGACCGCCTGGGAATACCAGGTGCTGTAAGCAGTTAATTCTTTATTTAATTAATTATTTAATTATTTATTCATATAACTTTTTTCCAGAAATGCATCCTTTCTGTAAGCGTTCGCCGATGGCATGGCGTTGCCACATTAGTCTTGAAGTGGCTCTCGAATCGAGTCAGCACTCGCTTACGGCCACACCACCCTGAGCACGCCCGCTCTCGTCTGATCTCGGAAGCCAAGCAGGGTCGGGCCTGGTTAGTACTTGGATGGGAGACCGCCTGGGAATACCAGGTGCTGTAAGCATTTAATTAATTATATAATTATTTATTCATATAACTTTTTTCCAGAAATGCATCCTTTCTGTAAGCGTTCGCCGATGGCATGGCGTTGCCACATTAGTCTTGAAGTGGCTCTCGAATCAAGTCAGCGCTCGCTTACGGCCACACCACCCTGAGCACGCCCGCTCTCGTCTGATCTCGGAAGCCAAGCAGGGTCGGGCCTGGTTAGTACTTGGATGGGAGACCGCCTGGGAATACCAGGTGCTGTAAGCATTTAATTCTTTATTTAATTAATTATTTAATTATTTATTCATATAATTTTTTTCCAGAAATGCATCCTTTCTGTAAGCGTTCGCCGATGGCATGGCGTTGCCACATTAGTCTTGAAGTGGCTCTCGAATCGAGTAAGCGCTCGCTTACGGCCACACTGTCCTGAGCACGCCCGCTCTCTTCTGATCTCGGAAGCCAAGCAGGGTCGGGCCTGGTTAGTACTTGGATGGGAGACCGCCTGGGAATACCAGGTGCTGTAAGCATTTAATTCTTTATTTAATTAATTATTTAATTATTTATTCATATAATTTTTTTCCAGAAATGCATCCTTTCTGTAAGCGTTCGCCGATGGCATGGCGTTGCCACATTAGTCTTGAAGTGGCTCTCGAATCGAGTCAGCGCTCGCTTACGGCCACACCACCCTGAGCACGCCCGCTCTCGTCTGATCTCGGAAGCCAAGCAGGGTCGGGCCTGGTTAGTACTTGGATGGGAGACCGCCTGGGAATACCAGGTGCTGTAAGCATTTAATGAATTATTTAATTATTTATTCATATAATTTTTTTCCAGAAATGCATCCTTTCTGTAAGCGTTCGCCGATGGCATGGCGTTGCCACATTAGTCTTGAAGTGGCTCTCGAATCGAGTTAGCGCTCGCTTACGGCCACACCACCCTGAGCACGCCCGCTCTCGTCTGATCTCGGAAGCCAAGCAGGGTCGGGCCTGGTTAGTACTTGGATGGGAGACCGCCTGGGAATACCAGGTGCTGTAAGCATTTAATTCTTTATTTAATTAATTATTTAATAATTTATTCATATAATTTTTTTCCAGAAATGCATCCTTTCTGTAAGCGTTCGCCGATGGCATGGCGTTGCCACATTAGTCTTGAAGTGGCTCTCGAATCGGGTCAGCGCTCGCTTACGGCCACACCACCCTGAGCACGCCCGCTCTCGTCTGATCTCGGAAGCCAAGCAGGGTCGGGCCTGGTTAGTACTTGGATGGGAGACCGCCTGGGAATACCAGGTGATGTAAGCATTTAATTAATTATTTATTCATATAATTTTTTCCAGAAATGCATCCTTTCTGTAAGCGTTCGCCGATGGCATGGCGTTGCCACATTAGTCTTGAAGTGGCTCTCGAATCGAATCAGCGCTCGCTTACGGCCACACCACCCTGAGCACGCCCGCTCTCGTCTGATCTCGGAAGCCAAGCAGGGTCGGGCCTGGTTAGTACTTGGATGGGAGACCGCCTGGGAATACCAGGTGCTGTAAGCATTTAATTAATTATTTAATTATTTATTCATATAATTTTTTTCCAGAAATGCATCCTTTCTGTAAGCGTTCGCCGATGGCATGGCGTTGCCACATTAGTCTTGAAGTGGCTCTCGAATCGAGTCAGCGCTCGCTTACGGCCACACCACCCTGAGCACGCCCGCTCTCGTCTGATCTCGGAAGCCAAGCAGGGTCGGGCCTGGTTAGTACTTGGATGGGAGACCGCCTGGGAATACCAGGTGCTGTAAGCATTTAATTAATTATTTAATTATTTATTCATATAATTTTTTTCCAGAAATGCATCCTTTCTGTAAGCGTTCGCCGATGGCATGGCGTTGCCACATTAGTTTTGAAGTGGCTCTCGAATTGAGTCAGCGCTCGCTTACGGCCACACCACCCTGAGCACGCCCGCTCTCGTCTGATCTCGGAAGCCAAGCAGGGTCGGGCCTGGTTAGTACTTGGATGGGAGACCGCCTGGGAATACCAGGTGCTGTAAGCATTTAATTAATTATTTAATTATTTATTCATATAATTTTTTCCAGAAATGCATCCTTTCTGTAAGCGTTCGCACATGGCATGGCGTTGCCACATTAGTCTTGAAGTGGCTCTCGAATCGAGTCAGCGCTCGCTTACGGCCACACCACCCTGAGCACGCCCGCTCTCGTCTGATCTCGGAAGCCAAGCAGGGTCGGGCCTGGTTAGTACTTGGATGGGAGACCGCCTGGGAATACCAGGTGCTGTAAGCATTTAATTCTTTATTTAATTAATTATTTAATTATTTATTCATATAATTTTTTTCCAGAAATGCATCCTTTCTGTAAGCGTTCGCCGATGGCATGGCGTTGCCACATTAGTCTTGAAGTGGCTCTCGAATCGAGTCAGCGCTCGCTTACGGCCACACCGTCCTGAGCACGCCCGCTCTCGTCTGATCTCGGAAGCCAAGCCGGGTCGGGCCTGGTTAGTACTTGGATGGGAGACCGCCTGGGAATACCAGGTGCTGTAAGCATTTCTTTAATTATTTATTCATATAATTTTTTTCCAGAAATGCATCCGTTCTGTAAGCGTTCGCCGATGGCATGGCGTTGCCACATTAGTCTTGAAGTGGCTCTCGAATCGAGTCAGCGCTCGCTTACAGCCGCACCACCCTGAGCACGCCCGCTCTCGTCTGATCTCGTAAGCCAAGCAGGGTCGGGCCTGGTTAGTACTTGGATGGGAGACCGCCTGGGAATACCAGGTGCTGTAAGCATTTAATTCTTTATTTAATTAATTATTTAATTATTTATTCATATAATTTTTTTCCAGAAATGCATCCTTTCTGTAAGCGTTCTCCGATGGCATGGCGTTGCCACATTAGTCTTGAAGTGGCTCTCGAATCAAGTCAGCGCTCGCTTACGGCCACACCACCCTGAGCACGCCCGCTCTCGTCTGATCTCGGAAGCCAAGCAGGGTCGGGCCTGGTTAGTACTTGGATGGGAGACCGCCTGGGAATACCAGGTGCTGTAAGCATTTAATTCTTTATTTAATTAATTATTTAATTATTTATTCATATAATTTTTTTCCAGAAATGCATCCTTTCTGTAAGCGTTCGCCGATGGCATGGCGTTGCCACATTAGTCTTGAAGTGGCTCTCGAATCGAGTCAGCGCTCGCTTACGGCCACACCACCCTGAGCACGCCCGCTCTCGTCTGATCTCGGAAGCCAAGCAGGTTCGGGCCTGGTTAGTACTTGGATGGGAGACCGCCTGGGAATACCAGGTGCTGTAAGCATTTAATTAATTATTTATTCATATAATTTTTTTCCAGAAATGCATCCTTTCTGTAAGCGTTCGCCGATGGCATGGTGTTGCCACATTAGTCTTGAAGTGGCTCTCGAATCGAGTCAGCGCTCGCTTACGGCCACACCACCCTGAGCACGCCCGCTCTCATCTGATCTCGGAAGCCAAGCAGGGTCGGGCCTGGTTAGTACTTGGATGGGAGACCGCCTGGGAATCCCAGGTGCTGTAAGCATTTAATTAATTATTTAATTATTTATTCATATAATTTTTTTCCAGAAATGCATCCTTTCTGTAAGCGTTTGCCGATGGCATGGCGTTGCCACATTAGTCTTGAAGTGGCTCTCGAATTGAGTCAGCGCTCGCTTACGGCCACACCACCCTGAGCACGCCCGCTCTCGTCTGATCTCGGAAGCCAAGCAGGGTCGGGCCTGGTTAGTACTTGGATGGGAGACCGCCTGGGAATACCAGGTGCTGTAAGCATTTAATTCTTTATTTAATTAATTATTTAATTATTTATTCATATAATTTTTTTCCAGAAATGCATCCTTTCTGTAAGCGTTCGCCGATGGCATGGCGTTGCCACATTAGTCTTGAAGTGGCTCTCGAATCGAGTGAGCGCTCGCTTACGGCCACACCACCCTGAGCACGCCCGCTCTCGTCTGATCTCGGAAGCCAAGCAGGGTCGGGCCTGGTTAGTACTTGGATGGGAGACCGCCTGGGAATACCAGGTGCTGTAAGCATTTAATTCTTTATTTAATTAATTATTTAATTATTTATTCATATAATTTTTTTCCAGAAATGCATCCTTTCTGTAAGCGTTCGCCGATGGCATGGCGTTGCCACATTAGTCTTGAAGTGGCTCTCGAATCGAGTCAGCGCTCGCTTACGGCCACACCACCCTGACCACGCCCGCTCTCGTCTGATCTCGGAAGCCAAGCAGGGTCGGGCCTGGTTAGTACTTGGATGGCAGACCGCCTGGAATACCAGGTGCTGTAAGCATTTAATTCTTTATTTAATTAATTATTTAATTATTTATTCATATAATTTTTTTCCAGAAATGCATCCTTTCTGTAAGCGTTCGCCGATGGCATGGCGTTGCCACATTAGTTTTGAAGTGGCTCTCGAATCGAGTCAGCGCTCTCTTACGGCCACACCACCCTGAGCACGCCCGCTCTCGTCTGATCTCGGAAGCCAAGCAGGGTCGGGCCTGGTTAGTACTTGGTTGGGAGACTGCCTGGGAATACCAGGTGCTGTAAGCCTTTAATTCTTTATTTAATTAATTATTTAATTATGTATTCATATAATTTTTTTCCAGAAATGCATCCTTTCTGTAAGCGTTCGCCGATGGCATGGCGTTGCCACATTAGTCTTGAAGTGGCTCTTGAATCGAGTCAGCACTCGCTTACGGCCACACCACCCTGAGCACGCCCGCTCTCGTCTGATCTCGGAAGCCAAGCAGGGTCGGGCCTGGTTAGTACTTGGATGGGAGACCGCCTGGGAATACCAGGTGCTGTAAGCATTTAATTAATTATTTATTCATATAACTTTTTTCCAGAAATGCATCCTTTTTGTAAGCGTTCGCCGATGGCATGG
The DNA here is from genome assembly GCF_027580225.2 of Misgurnus anguillicaudatus. Classification (NCBI taxonomy): domain Eukaryota; kingdom Metazoa; phylum Chordata; class Actinopteri; order Cypriniformes; family Cobitidae; genus Misgurnus; species Misgurnus anguillicaudatus. Next base: position 15,416,815 of record NC_073357.2, read on the forward strand.
CGTTGCCACATTAGTCTTGAAGTGGCTCTCGAATCAAGTCAGCGCTCGCTTACGGCCACACCACCCTGAGCACGCCCGCTCTCGTCTGATCTCGGAAGCCAAGCAGGGTCGGGCCTGGTTAGTACTTGGATGGGAGACCGCCTGGGAATACCAGGTGCTGTAAGCATTTAATTAATTATTTATTCATATAATTTTTTCCAGAAATGCATCCTTTCTGTAAGCGTTCGCCGATGGCATGGTGTTGCCACATTAGTCTTGAAGTGGCTCTCGAATCGAGTCAGCGCTCGCTTACGGCCACACCACCCTGAGCACGCCCGCTCTCATCTGATCTCGGAAGCCAAGCAGGGTCGGGCCTGGTTAGTACTTGGATGGGAGACCGCCTGGGAATCCCAGGTGCCGTAAGCATTTAATTAATTATTTAATTATTTATTCATATAATTTTTTTCCAGAAATGCATCCTTTCTGTAAGCGTTTGCCGATGGCATGGCGTTGCCACATTAGTCTTGAAGTGGCTCTCGAATTGAGTCAGCGCTCGCTTACGGCCACACCACCCTGAGCACGCCCGCTCTCGTCTGATCTCGGAAGCCAAGCAGGGTCGGGCCTGGTTAGTACTTGGATGGGAGACCGCCTGGGAATACCAGGTGCTGTAAGCATTTAATTAATTATTTATTCATATAATTTTTTCCAGAAATGCATCCTTTCTGTAAGCGTTCGCCGATGGCATGGTGTTGCCACATTAGTCTTGAAGTGGCTCTCGAATCGAGTCAGCGCTCGCTTACGGCCACACCACCCTGAGCACGCCCGCTCTCATCTGATCTCGGAAGCCAAGCAGGGTCGGGCCTGGTTAGTACTTGGATGGGAGACCGCCTGGGAATCCCAGGTGCTGTAAGCATTTAATTAATTATTTAATTATTTATTCATATAATTTTTTTCCAGAAATGCATCCTTTCTGTAAGCGTTCGCCGATGGCATGGCGTTGCCACATTAGTCTTGAAGTGGCTCTCGAATCGAGTTAGCGCTCGCTTACGGCCACACCACCCTGAGCACGCCCGCTCTCGTCTGATCTCGGAAGCCAAGCAGGGTCGGGCCTGGTTAGTACTTGGATGGGAGACCGCCTGGGAATACCAGGTGCTGTAAGAATTTAATTCTCTATTTAATTAATTATTTAATAATTTATTCATATAATTTTTTTCCAGAAATGCATCCTTTCTGTAAGCGTTCGCCGATGGCATGGCGTTGCCACATTAGTCTTGAAGTGGCTCTCGAATCGGGTCAGCGCTCGCTTACGGCCACACCACCCTGAGCACGCCCGCTCTCGTCTGATCTCGGAAGCCAAGCAGGGTCGGGCCTGGTTAGTACTTGGATGGGAGACCGCCTGGGAATACCAGGTGATGTAAGCATTTAATTAATTATTTATTCATATAATTTTTTCCAGAAATGCATCCTTTCTGTAAGCGTTCGCCGATGGCATGGCGTTGCCACATTAGTCTTGAAGTGGCTCTCGAATCGAATCAGCGCTCGCTTACGGCCACACCACCCTGAGCACGCCCGCTCTCGTCTGATCTCGGAAGCCAAGCAGGGTCGGGCCTGGTTAGTACTTGGATGGGAGACCGCCTGGGAATACCAGGTGCTGTAAGCATTTAATTAATTATTTAATTATTTATTCATATAATTTTTTTCCAGAAATGCATCCTTTCTGTAAGCGTTCGCCGATGGCATGGCGTTGCCACATTAGTCTTGAAGTGGCTCTCGAATCGAGTCAGCGCTCGCTTACGGCCACACCACCCTGAGCACGCCCGCTCTCGTCTGATCTCGGAAGCCAAGCAGGGTCGGGCCTGGTTAATACTTGGATGGGAGACCGCCTGGGAATACCAGGTGCTGTAAGCATTTAATTAATTATTTAATTATTTATTCATATAATTTTTTTCCAGAAATGCATCCTTTCTGTAAGCATTCGCCGATGGCATGGCGTTGCCACATTAGTCTTGAAGTGGCTCTCGAATTGAGTCAGCGCTCGCTTACGGCCACACCACCCTGAGCACGCCCGCTCTCGTCTGATCTCGGAAGCCAAGCAGGGTCGGGCCTGGTTAGTACTTGAATGGGAGACCGCCTGGGAATACCAGGTGCTGTAAGCATTTAATTAATTATTTAATTATTTATTCATATAATTTTTTCCAGAAATGCATCCTTTCTGTAAGCGTTCGCACATGGCATGGCGTTGCCACATTAGTCTTGAAGTGGCTCTCGAATCGAGTCAGCGCTCGCTTACGGCCACACCACCCTGAGCACGCCCGCTCTCGTCTGATCTCGGAAGCCAAGCAGGGTCGGGCCTGGTTAGTACTTGAATGGGAGACCGCCTGGGAATACCAGGTGCTGTAAGCATTTAATTCTTTATTTAATTAATTATTTAATTATTTATTCATATAATTTTTTTCCAGAAATGCATCCTTTCTGTAAGCGTTCGCCGATGGCATGGCGTTGCCACATTAGTCTTGAAGTGGCTCTCGAATCGAGTCAGCGCTCGCTTACGGCCACACCGTCCTGAGCACGCCCGCTCTCGTCTGATCTCGGAAGCCAAGCCGGGTCGGGCCTGGTTAGTACTTGGATGGGAGACCGCCTGGGAATACCAGGTGCTGTAAGCATTTCTTTAATTATTTATTCATATAATTTTTTTCCAGAAATGCATCCGTTCTGTAAGCGTTCGCCGATGGCATGGCGTTGCCACATTAGTCTTGAAGTGGCTCTCGAATCGAGTCAGCGCTCGCTTACAGCCGCACCACCCTGAGCACGCCCGCTCTCGTCTGATCTCGTAAGCCAAGCAGGGTCGGGCCTGGTTAGTACTTGGATGGGAGACCGCCTGGGAATACCAGGTGCTGTAAGCATTTAATTCTTTATTTAATTAATTATTTAATTATTTATTCATATAATTTTTTTCCAGAAATGCATCCTTTCTGTAAGCGTTCGCCGATGGCATGGCGTTGCCACATTAGTCTTGAAGTGGCTCTCGAATCGAGTCAGCGCTCGCTTACGGCCACACCACCCTGAGCACGCCCGCTCTCGTCTGACCTCGGAAGCCAAGCAGGGTCGGGCCTGGTAGGTACTTGGATGGGAGACCGCCTGGGAATACCAGGTGCTGTAAGCATTTAATTCTTTATTTAATTAATTATTTAATTATTTATTCATATAATTTTTTTCCAGAAATGCATCCTTTCTGTAAGCGTTCGCCGATGGCATGGCGTTGCCACATTAGTCTTGAAGTGGCTCTCGAATCGAGTCAGCGCTCGCTTACGGCCACACCACCCTGAGCACGCCCGCTCTCGTCTGATCTCGGAAGCCAAGCAGGTTCGGGCCTGGTTAGTACTTGGATGGGAGACCGCCTGGGAATACCAGGTGCTGTAAGCATTTAATTAATTATTTATTCATATAATTTTTTCCAGAAATGCATCCTTTCTGTAAGCGTTCGCCGATGGCATGGTGTTGCCACATTAGTCTTGAAGTGGCTCTCGAATCGAGTCAGCGCTCGCTTACGGCCACACCACCCTGAGCACGCCCGCTCTCATCTGATCTCGGAAGCCAAGCAGGGTCGGGCCTGGTTAGTACTTGGATGGGAGACCGCCTGGGAATCCCAGGTGCTGTAAGCATTTAATTAATTATTTAATTATTTATTCATATAATTTTTTTCCAGAAATGCATCCTTTCTGTAAGCGTTTGCCGATGGCATGGCGTTGCCACATTAGTCTTGAAGTGGCTCTCGAATTGAGTCAGCGCTCGCTTACGGCCACACCACCCTGAGCACGCCCGCTCTCGTCTGATCTCGGAAGCCAAGCAGGGTCGGGCCTGGTTAGTACTTGGATGGGAGACCGCCTGGGAATACCAGGTGCTGTAAGCATTTAATTCTTTATTTAATTAATTATTTAATTATTTATTCATATAATTTTTTTCCAGAAATGCATCCTTTCTGTAAGCGTTCGCCGATGGCATGGCGTTGCCACATAAGTCTTGAAGTGGCTCTCGAATCGAGTGAGCGCTCGCTTACGGCCACACCACCCTGAGCACGCCCGCTCTCGTCTGATCTCGGAAGCCAAGCAGGGTCGGGCCTGGTTAGTACTTGGATGGGAGACCGCCTGGGAATACCAGGTGCTGTAAGCATTTAATTCTTTATTTAATTAATTATTTAATTATTTATTCATATAATTTTTTTCCAGAAATGCATCCTTTCTGTAAGCGTTCGCCGATGGCATGGCGTTGCCACATTAGTCTTGAAGTGGCTCTCCAATCGAGTCAGCGCTCGCTTACGGCCACACCACCCTGAGCACGCCCGCTCTCATCTGATCTCGGAAGCCAAGCAGGGTCGGGCCTGGTTAGTACTTGGATGGGAGACCGCCTGGGAATACCAGGTGCTGTAAGCATTTAATTCTTTATTTAATTAATTATTTAATTATTTATTCATATAATTTTTTCCCAGAAATGCATCCTTTCTGTAAGCGTTCGCCGATGGCATGGCGTTGCCACATTAGTCTTGAAGTGGCTCTCGAATCGAGTCAGCGCTCGCTTACGGCCACACCACCCTGAGCACGCCCGCTCTCGTGTGATCTCGGAAGCCAAGCAGGGTCGGGCCTGGTTAGTACTTGGATGGGAGACCGCCTGGGAATACCAGGTGCTGTAAGCATTTAATTCTTTATTTAATTAATTATTTAATTATTTATTCATATAATTTTTTCCAGAAATGAATCCTTTCTGTAAGCGTTCGCCGATGGCATGGCGTTGCCACACTGTAAGCGTTCGCCGATGGCATGGCGTTGCCACATTAGTCTTGAAGTGGCTCTCGAATCGAGTCAGCGCTCGCTTACGGCCACACCACCCTGAGCACGCCCGCTCTCGTCTGATCTCGGAAGCCAAGCAGGGTCGGGCCTGGTTAGTACTTGGATGGGAGACCGCCTGGGAATACCAGGTGCTGTAAGCATTTAATTCTTTATTTAATTAATTATTTAATTATTTATTCATATAATTTTTTTCCAGAAATGCATCCTTTCTGTAAGCGTTCGCCGATGGCATGGCGTTGCCACATTAGTCTTGAAGTGGCTCTCGAATCGAGTCAGCGCTCGCTTACGGCCACACCGTCCTGAGCACGCCCGCTCTCGTCTGATCTCGGAAGCCAAGCAGGGTTGGGCCTGGTTAGTACTTGGATGGGAGACCGCCTGGGAATACCAGGTGCTGTAAGCATTTAATTCTTTATTTAATTAATTATTTAATTATTTATTCATATAATTTTTTTCCAGAAATGCATCCTTTCTGTCAGCGTTCGCCGATGGCATGGCGTTGCCACATTAGTCTTGAAGTGGCTCTCGAATCGAGTCAGCGCTCGCTTACGGCCACACCACCCTGAGCACGCCCGCTCTCGTCTGATCTCGGAAGCCAAGCAGGGTCGGGCCTGGTTAGTACTTGGATGGGAGACCGCCTGGGAATGGCTCATGACCCCTGCAAGTACATATTGCTCAACCTAGGGATCGATCGAAAGTGATCAAAGCAGATGGCGCCAACGCTGGTTAACGTACTTAAGTGTTATTTACAGAAATTGTAAATTTACAGGCCTAGTTTATTAAAATCCACTAATCTGTTGAATGTGTTGTTTATTATTTTCATAGTTTGAGTTGATGTAACTGATGAGATTCATACAGTCAAGTGAAAAAGTGTTATTTTTTTGGACTGAATTAAGAAAGGTTGTAATGTATCAGTGCACTCTCTTTGTCTGGAAGACTTCTACTTGCTTTGATGTGTTTTATTTTACACTATCCCACCCCTTCTGAAACCCAAGCATACAGGACAGAGACTCCAACACACTTTAAATACCTTTACAACTTTTATTTTTCACCCAGAATGTGTTTCATTTAAAAAGCAATGCATGAAAACACAAGTAAACAAGATCTGTTTAGTTTAAAGCTCTCTCACCACAACAAGGTACAGATCTACGAGCGAGAACACGAGACAAGACGAGAGACAAACATTTACTACCATTTGCAAACATTAATTAAACATGGAGCTGACATACAAAAATCACAAGGACACACACACATAAATAACATTAATAATAACCAAAAACACTTAACAGTTAAAAACACAAACTTGTACTTAAGATAAAAATAAACAATTGGTTTGTAAAGGCAAAAGCCCAATAAAGAACAGGATTATCCAAAGACTCAGGTCACCAATCAACAAATAAAGGCTCAAGCCATTCCTGTCTCTTAAATTTTTTTGTGTGTTTTCTTTGGCAAACTTTTGTTAAACATGAAACAGACAAAGACATACAAACATCACAAAGTCATGAAGCTGACAAAGACAAACAACACGCATGACAAAAACACAGATTATCTGAACATGAACAACCATTAAAGGGTATGTAAACTGATTAAGGTTAAAATTAATGAGGTTAGATTGGCCTTGACATTGAACATAGGCCAGAACATGTTTGTATAAATAAAGATACTATAAAGTGCACTAAAACAGCAACATAAATAATAATCAAAAACAAACACAAGAATATTCTTAAGTAAAACTGTAAAGTGCATTTTGTTTACTTTTGAACTATATAAATCAATAGATTGTACTTGCTGAAGCACTTTAAAACAACAAACAAGCCTCTTTCTCTCTCCTACAGATGGCACAGGAGAAGTGGCATCACACAGGTAAGTTATTTACACAGTTCTCCTCTTTTCCAACTCGTACAGCACATTGTCAAACCCAGAGGTGGTGGATTTCCTAGTGGATGGACAGTAGGAAAATATCTTCTGGGTGCTTACAGACACTTTTTCCTTGAAAGGTGTGTACCTCTTCCAATGTCCAACACAATTAGGCACGTGACAAGCCCCACATGACTGCAAAGACTTGTTAGGCATGAATCCCTTGACTGTTGGTGCTGGAGGTACAAAGCTCCGGGCTGCACGATGGCCCATGAAACAGGATGGAGGGAGCCTGTGGCTGTGCGGGGAGAACCAGCAGTATGGGTGCTGTCGACATAGGGGGTGATCATAGGTGGGCGCAGCAGGCTTTGGCTGGAGGTGGGTGGACGCAGCAGGCCGAGTGGGGGAGGATGATGCCATGGGCTGAACGGGCCGGTTCACAGCAGGCACAGGCTATGGCTCTTCAAAAATAATCTGGAAATATAAAATAAACATGTAATGAGTATTGTAAGGAGTATTGTAATTTCCTAAATAAAGATAGCTCCTCCCCAAAGAGCACAGCATGAGATCACCATGAAGGCTCGGGAAAACAACTCTCTACGATTCACAGTTGACTTCCCACCGGGACCATTTGGTTTTCAGAGATCACACTTTTAGGATGTCATACATTTGTATTCTCATTCTCTCAAAGCAAACTGTATATGAAATGCCACATGCACAAAGAATCTGAAACTGATCTTATTTGTTTTCACTCAATGCAAGTGGTTAATGGTCTCACTCACTCACTACAATGTTAAAGTTTAAGCAAACTTCATTCAATGTTGATAGACACCTCCCATCTTAGGCATAAATGTTTGCCGTTGGTTTCCACCATTTGGGCCTACGGATGGATGGGTGATATACCCCCCTACAGTATTGTTATGATGTGTGCGATTTGCTTTCCACAGCCAACAGGTGAAACAAAGTGCTTATGACAACTTACCTCCGCTTCTCACCACGCCCATCCAGCCTCATGATGAACATGCTGGTACTGGACCTGAGGCCGGTCTGGTGTTGTGAGGGATGTTGGCAGCACAGGAGCTTCCGGGAACGGTGCATCCAACAGCACTTTCGGGTGAGGCATCACCTTCGGCAGTACCGTCGCCCCCGTCGTATTTTTCTCCTCCCTGGCAGTGAAAGATGAGATGGACTTGGTATTTAAGTTGGGCAGTGAAATGGCAAGACCGCCAAGGATGGGGACTTCTCGAACTCTGCAATCCTCTTATACTGTCCCTTCAAAGAAGCCGTGACCTGGCTGAGGTGAGCTGATTGGCTGGTGCTCGGTTCTTCAGCATCTTGGAGGAGGAGGTAGAGGAGGCGACTGTCCTTGGTCCCCTGTGCCGCCTGAGCGTACGTCATGCAGCCAAACTTGCTCTTCTGAGCTGCTCTGAATCCATTGTCACTGAAAATGATATTATGAAATGTTGTGTTGGTGTGTTAGATGTTTAATTATCCATTTCATCATAGGTT
>NC_073357.2:15435000-15437500 GCF_027580225.2 Misgurnus anguillicaudatus
GGTGCTGTAAGCCTTTAATTCTTTATTTAATTAATTATTTAATTATGTATTCATATAATTTTTTTCCAGAAATGCATCCTTTCTGTAAGCGTTCGCCGATGGCAAGGCGTTGCCACATTAGTCTTGAAGTGGCTCTTGAATCGAGTCAGCGCTCGCTTATGGCCACACCACCCTTAGCACGCCCGCTCTCGTCTGATCTCGGAAGCCAAGCAGGGTCGGGCCTGGTTAGTACTTGGATGGGAGACCGCCTGGGAATACCAGGTGCTGTAAGCATTTAATTCTTTATTTTATTATTTATTCATATAATTTTTTTCCAGAAATGCATCCTTTTTGTAAGCGTTCGCCGATGGCATGGCGTTGCCACATTAGTCTTGAAGTGGACCTCGAATCGAATCAGCACTCGCTTATGGCCACACCACCCTGAGCACGCCCGCTCTCGTCTGATCTCGGAAGCCAAGCAGGGTCGGGCCTGGTTAGTACTTGGATGGGAGACCGCTTGGGAATACCAGGTGCTGTAAGCATTTAATTCTTTATTTAATTAATTATTTAATTATTTATTCATATAATTTTTTTCCAGAAATGCAGCCTTTCTGTAAGCGTTCGCCGATGTCATGGCGTTGCCACATTAGTCTTGAAGTGGCTCTCGAATCGAGTCAGTGCTCGCATACGGCCACACCACCCTGAGCACGCCCGCTCTTGTCTGATCTCGGAAGCCAAGCAGGGTCTGGCCTGGTTAGTACTTGGATGGGAGACCGCCTGGGAATACCAGGTGCTGTAAGCATTTAATTAATTATTTAATTATTTTCATATAATTTTTTTCCAGAAATGCATCCTTTCTGTAAGCGTTCGCCGATGGCATGGCGTTGCCACATTAGTCTTGAAGTGGCTCTCGAATCGAGTCAGCGCTCGCTTACGGCCACACCACCCTGAGAACGCCCGCTCTCGTCTGATCTCGGAAGCCAAGCAGGGTCGGGCCTGGTTAGTACTTGGATGGGAGACCGCCTGGGAATACCAGGTGCTGTAAGCATTTAATTAATTATTTATTCATATAATTTTTTCCAGAAATGCATCCTTTCTGTAAGCGTTCGCCGATGGCATGGTGTTGCCACATTAGTCTTGAAGTGGCTCTCGAATTGAGTCAGCGCTCGCTTACGGCCACACCACCCTCAGCACGCCCGCTCTCGTCTGATCTCGGAAGCCAAGCAGGGTCGGGCCTGGTTAGTTCTTGGATGGGAGACCGCCTGGGAATCCCAGGTGCTGTAAGCATTTAATTAATTATTTAATTATTTATTCATATAATTTTTTTCCAGAAATGCATCCTTTCTGTAAGCGTTTGCCGATGGCATGGCGTTGCCACATTAGTCTTGAAGTGGCTCTCGAATTGAGTCAGCGCTCGCTTACGGCCACACCACCCTGAGCACGCCCGCTCTCGTCTGATCTCGGAAGCCAAGCAGGGTCGGGCCTGGTTAGTACTTGGATGGGAGACCGCCTGGGAATACCAGGTGCTGTAAGCATTTAATTCTTTATTTAATTAATTATTTAATTATTTATTCATATAATTTTTTTCCAGAATGCATCCTTTCTGTAAGCGTTCGCCGATGGCATGGCGTTGCCACATTAGTCTTGAAGTGGCTCTCGAATCGAATCAGCGCTCGCTTACGGCCACACCACCCTGAGCACGCCGCTGTCGTCTGATCTCGGAAGCCAAGCAGGGTCGGGCCTGGTTAGTACTTGGATGGCAGACCGCCTGGGAATACCAGGTGCTGTAAGCATTTAATTCTTTATTTAATTAATTATTTAATTATTTATTCATATAATTTTTTTCCAGAAATGCATCCTTTCTGTAAGCGTTCGCCGATGGCATGGCGTTGCCACATTAGTCTTGAAGTGGCTCTCGAATCGAGTCAGCGCTCGCTTACGGCCACACCACCCTGAGCACGCCCGCTCTCGTCTGATCTCGGAAGCCAAGCAGGGTCGGGCCTGGTTAGTACTTGGTTGGGAGACTGCCTGGGAATACCAGGTGCTGTAAGCCTTTAATTCTTTATTTAATTAATTATTTAATTATGTATTCATATAATTTTTTTCCAGAAATGCATCCTTTCTGTAAGCGTTCGCCGATGGCATGGCGTTGCCACATTAGTCTTGAAGTGGCTCTTGAATCGAGTCAGCGCTCGCTTACGGCCACACCACCCTGAGCACGCCCGCTCTCGTCTGATCTCGGAAGCCAAGCAGGGTCGGGCCTGGTAAGTACTTGGATGGGAGACCGCCTGGGAATACCAGGTGCTGTAAGCATTTAATTCTTTATCTTATTATTTATTCATATAATTTTTTTCCAGAAATGCATCCTTTTTGTAAGCGTTCGCCGATGGCATGGCGTTGCCACATTAGTCTTGAAGTGGCTCTCGAATCAAGTCAGCGCTCGCTTACGGCCACACCACCCTGAGCACGCCCGCTCTCGTCTGATCTCGGAAGCCAAGCAGGGTCGGGCCTGGTTAGTACT
>NC_073357.2:15442500-15445000 GCF_027580225.2 Misgurnus anguillicaudatus
TCTCGAATCGAGTCAGCGCTCGCTTACGGCCACACCACCCTGAGCACGCCCGCTCTCGTCTGATCTCGGAAGCCAAGCAGGGTCGGGCCTGGTTAGTACTTGGATGGGAGACCGCCTGGGAATACCAGGTGCTGTAAGCATTTAATTTTTTATTTAATTAATTATTTAATTATTTATTCATATAATTTTTTTCCAGAAATGCATCCTTTCTGTCAGCGTTCGCCGATGGCATGGCGTTGCCACATTAGTCTTGAAGTGGCTCTCGAATCGAATCAGCGCTCGCTTACGGCCACACCACCCTGAGCACGCCCGCTCTCGTCTGATCTCGGAAGCCAAGCAGGGTCGGGCCTGGTTAGTACTTGGATGGGAGACCGCCTGGGAATACCAGGTGCTGTAAGCATTTAATTAATTATTTAATTATTTATTCATATAATTTTTTTCCAGAAATGCATCCTTTCTGTAAGCGTTCGCCGATGGCATGGCGTTGCCACATTAGTCTTGAAGTGGCTCTCGAATCGAGTCAGCGCTCGCTTACGGCCACACCACCCTGAGCACGCCCGCTCTCGTCTGATCTCGGAAGCCAAGCAGGGTCGGGCCTGGTTAGTACTTGGATTGGAGACCGCCTGGGAATACCAGGTGCTGTAAGCATTTAATTAATTATTTAATTATTTATTCATATAATTTTTTTCCAGAAATGCATCCTTTCTGTAAGCGTTCGCCGATGGCATGGCGTTGCCACATTAGTCTTGAAGTGGCTCTCGAATCGAGTCAGCGCTCGCTTACGGCCACACCACCCTGAGCACGCCCGCTCTCGTCTGATCTCGGAAGCCAAGCAGGGTCGGGCCTGGTTAGTACTTGGATGGGAGACCGCCTGGGAATACCAGGTGCTGTAAGCATTTAATTAATTATTTAATTATTTATTCATATAATTTTTTCCAGAAATGCATCCTTTCTGTAAGCGTTCGCCGATGGCATGGCGTTGCCACATTAGTCTTGAAGTGGCTCTCGAATCGAGTCAGCGCTCGCTTACGGCCACACCACCCTGAGCACGCCCGCTCTCGTCTGATCTCGGAAGCCAAGCAGGGTCGGGCCTGGTTAGTACTTGGATGGGAGACCGCCTGGGAATACCAGGTGCTGTAAGCATTTAATTCTTTATTTAATTAATTATTTAATTATTTATTCATATAATTTTTTTCCAGAAATGCATCCTTTCTGTAAGCGTTCGCCGATGGCATGGCGTTGCCACATTAGTCTTGAAGTGGCTCTCGAATCGAGTCAGCGCTCGCTTACGGCCACACCACCCTGAGCACGCCCGCTCTCGTCTGATCTCGGAAGCCAAGCAGGGTCGGGCCTGGTTAGTACTTGGATGGGAGACCGCCTGGGAATCCCAGGTGCTGTAAGCATTTAATTAATTATTTAATTATTTATTCATATAATTTTTTTCCAGAAATGCATCCTTTCTGTAAGCGTTCGCCGATGGCATGGCGTTGCCACATTAGTCTTGAAGTGGCTCTCGAATCGAATCAGCGCTCGCTTACGGCCACACCACCCTGAGCACGCCCGCTCTCGTCTGATCTCGGAAGCCAAGCAGGGTCGGGCCTAGTTAGTACTTGGATGGGAGACCGCCTGGGAATACCAGGTGCTGTAAGCATTTAATTCTTTATTTAATTAATTATTTAATTATTTATTCATATAATTTTTTTCCAGAATGCATCCTTTCTGTAAGCGTTCGCCGATGGCATGGCGTTGCCACATTAGTCTTGAAGTGGCTCTCGAATCGAATCAGCGCTCGCTTACGGCCACACCACCCTGAGCACGCCCGCTCTCGTCTGATCTCGGAAGCCAAGCAGGGTCGGGCCTGGTTAGTACTTGGATGGGAGACCGCCTGGGAATACCAGGTGCTGTAAGCATTTAATTCTTTATTTAATTAATTATTTAATTATTTATTCATATAATTTTTTTCCAGAAATGCATCCTTTCTGTAAGCGTTCGCCGATGGCATGGCGTTGCCACATTAGTCTTGAAGTGGCTCTCGAATCGAGTCAGCGCTCGCTTACGGCCACACCACCCTGAGCACGCCCGCTCTCGTCTGATCTCGGAAGCCAAGCAGGGTCGGGCCTGGTTAGTACTTGGATGGGAGACCGCCTGGGAATACCAGGTGCTGTAAGCATTTAATTCTTTATTTAATTAATTATTTAATTATTTATTCATATAATTTTGTTCCAGAAATGCATCCTTTCTGTAAGCGTTCGCCGATGGCATGGCGTTGCCACATTAGTCTTGAAGTGGCTCTCGAATCGAGTCAGCGCTCGCTTACGGCCACACCACCCTGAGCACGCCCGCTCTCGTCTGATCTCGGAAGCCAAGCAGGGTCGGGCCTGGTTAGTACTTGGATGGGAGACCGCCTGGGAATACCAGGTGCTGTAAGCATTTAATTAATTATTTATTCATATAATTTTTTTCCAGAAATGCATCCTTTCTGTAAGCGTTCGCCGATGGC
>NC_073357.2:15450000-15455000 GCF_027580225.2 Misgurnus anguillicaudatus
ATTATTTAATTATTTATTCATATAATTTTTTTCCAGAAATGCATCCTTTCTGTAAGCGTTCGCCGATGGCATGGCGTTGCCACATTAGTCTTGAAGTGGCTCTCGAATCGAGTCAGCGCTCGCTTACGGCCACACCACCCTGAGCACGCCCGCTCTCGTCTGATCTCGAAAGCCAAGCAGGGTCGGGCCTGGTTAGTACTTGGATGGGAGACCGCCTGGGAATACCAGGTGCTGTAAGCATTTAATTCTTTATTTATTTAATTATTTAATTATTTATTCATATAATTTTTTTCCAGAAATGCATCCTTTCTGTAAGCGTTCGCCGATGGCATGGCGTTGCCACATTAGTCTTGAAGTGGCTCTCGAATCGAGTCAGTGCTCGCTTACGGCCACACCACCCTGAGCACGCCCGCTCTCGTCTGATCTCGGAAGCCAAGCAGGGTCGGGCCTGGTTAGTACTTGGATGGGAGACCGCCTGGGAATACCAGGTGCTGTAAGCATTTAATTCTTTATTTAATTAATTATTTAATTATTTATTCATATAATTTTTTTCCAGAAATGCATCCTTTCTGTAAGCGTTCGCCGATGGCATGGCGTTGCCACATTAGTCTTGAAGTGGCTCTCGAATCGAGTCAGCGCTCGCTTACGGCCACACCACCCTGAGCACGCCCGCTCTCGTCTGATCTCGGAAGCCAAGCAGGGTCGGGCCTGGTTAGTACTTGGATGGGAGACCGCCTGGGAATACCAGGTGCTGTAAGCATTTAATTCTTTATTTAATTAATTATTTAGTTATTTATTCATATAATTTTTTCCAGAAATGCATCCTTTCTGTAAGCGTTCGCCGATGGCATGGCGTTGCCACATTAGTCTTGAAGTGGCTCTCAAATCGAATCAGCGCTCGCTTACGGCCACACCACCCTGAGCACGCCCGCTCTCGTCTGATCTCGGAAGCCAAGCAGGGTCGGGCCTGGTTAGTACTTGGATGGGAGACCGCCTGGGAATACCAGGTGCTGTAAGCATTTAATTAATTATTTAATTATTTATTCATATAATTTTTTTCCAGAAATGCATCCTTTCTGTAAGCGTTCGCCGATGGCATGGCGTTGCCACATTAGTCTTGAAGTGGCTCTCGAATCGAGTCAGCGCTCGCTTACGGCCACACCACCCTGAGCACGCCCGCTCTCGTCTGATCTCGGATGCCAAGCAGGGTCGGGCCTGGTTAGTACTTGGATGGGAGACCGCCTGGGAATACCAGGTGCTGTAAGCATTTAATTAATTATTTAATTATTTATTCATATAATTTTTTTCCAGAAATGCATCCTTTCTGTAAGCGTTCGCCGATGGCATGGCGTTGCCACATTAGTCTTGAAGTGGCTCTCGAATTGAGTCAGCGCTCGCTTACGGCCACACCACCCTGAGCACGCCCGCTCTCGTCTGATCTCGGAAGCCAAGCAGGGTCGGGCCTGGTTAGTACTTGAATGGGAGACCGCCTGGGAATACCAGGTGCTGTAAGCATTTAATTAATTATTTAATTATTTATTCATATAATTTTTTTCCAGAAATGCATCCTTTCTGTAAGCGTTCGCACATGGCATGGCGTTGCCACATTAGTCTTGAAGTGGCTCTCGAATCGAGTCAGCGCTCGCTTACGGCCACACCACCCTGAGCACGCCCGCTCTCGTCTGATCTCGGAAGCCAAGCAGGGTCGGGCCTGGTTAGTACTTGAATGGGAGACCGCCTGGGAATACCAGGTGCTGTAAGCATTTAATTCTTTATTTAATTAATTATTTAATTATTTATTCATATAATTTTTTTCCAGAAATGCATCCTTTCTGTAAGCGTTCGCCTATGGCATGGCGTTGCCACATTAGTCTTGAAGTGGCTCTCGAATCGAGTCAGCGCTCGCTTACGGCCACACCACCCTGAGCACGCCCGCTCTCGTCTGATCTCGGAAGCCAAGCAGGGTCGGGCCTGGTTAGTACTTGAATGGGAGACCGCCTGGGAATACCAGGTGCTGTAAGCATTTAATTAATTATTTAATTATTTATTCATATAATTTTTTCCAGAAATGCATCCTTTCTGTAAGCGTTTGCACATGGCATGGCGTTGCCACATTAGTCTTGAAGTGGCTCTAGAATCGAGTCAGCGCTCGCTTACGGCCACACCACCCTGAGCACGCCCGCTCTCGTCTGATCTCGGAAGCCAAGCAGGGTCGGGCCTGGTTAGTACTTGAATGGGAGACCGCCTGGGAATACCAGGTGCTGTAAGCATTTAATTCTTTATTTAATTAATTATTTAATTATTTATTCATATAATTTTTTTCCAGAAATGCATCCTTTCTGTAAGCGTTCGCCGATGGCATGGCGTTGCCACATTAGTCTTGAAGTGGCTCTCGAATCGAGTCAGCGCTCGCTTACGGCCACACCACCCTGAGCACGCCCGCTCTCGTCTGATCTCGGAAGCCAAGCAGGGTCGGGCCTGGTTAGTACTTGGATGGGAGACCTTCTGGGAATACCAGGTGCTGTATGCATTTAATTCTTTATTTAATTAATTATTTAATTATTTATTCATATAATTTTTTTCCAGAAATGCATCCTTTCTGTAAGCGTTCGCCTATGGCATGGCGTTGCCACATTAGTCTTGAAGTGGCTCTCGAATCGAGTCAGCGCTCGCTTGCGGCCACACCGTCCTGAGCACGCCCGCTCTCGTCTGATCTCGGAAGCCAAGCAGGGTCGGGCCTGGTTAGTACTTGGATGGGAGACCGCCTGGGAATACCAGGTGCTGTAAGCATTTCTTTAATTATTTATTCATATAATTTTTTTCCAGAAATGCATCCTTTCTGTAAGCGTTCGCCGATGGCATGGCGTTGCCACATTAGTCTTGAAGTGGCTCTCGAATCTGGTCAGCGCTCGCTTACGGCCACACCACCCTGAGCACGCCCGCTCTCGTCTGATCTCGGAAGCCAAGCAGGGTTGGGCCTGGTTAGTACTTGGATGGGAGACCGCCTGGGAATACCAGGTGCTGTAAGCATTTAATTCTTTATTTAATTAATTATTTAATTATTTATTCATATAATTTTTTTCCAGAAATGCATCCTTTCTGTCAGCGTTCGCCGATGGCATGGCGTTGCCACATTAGTCTTGAAGTGGCTCTCGAATCGAGTCAGCGCTCGCTTACGGCCACACCACCCTGAGCACGCCCGCTCTCGTCTGATCTCGGAAGCCAAGCAGGGTCGGGCCTGGTTAGTACTTGGATGGGAGACCGCCTGGGTATACCAGGTGCTGTAAGCATTTAATTAATTATTTAATTATTTGTTCATATAATTTTTTTCCAGAAATGCATCCTTTCTGTAAGCGTTCGCCGATGGCATGGTGTTGCCACATTAGTCTTGAAGTGGTTCTCGAATCGAGTCAGCGCTCGCTTACGGCCACACCACCCTGAGCACGCCCGCTCTCGTCTGATCTCGGAAGCCAAGCAGGGTCGGGCCTGGTTAGTACTTGGATGGGAGACCGCCTGGGAATACCAGGTGCTGTAAGCATTTAATTCTTTATTTAATTAATTATTTAATTATTTATTCATATAATTTTTTTCCAGAAATGCATCCTTTCTGTAAGCGTTCGCCGATGGCATGGCGTTGCCACATTAGTCTTGAAGTGGCTCTCGAATCGGGTCAGCGCTCGCTTACGGCCACACCACCCTGAGCACGCCCGCTCTCGTCTGATCTCGGAAGCCAAGCAGGGTCGGGCCTGGTTAGTACTTGGATGGGAGACCGCCTGGGAATACCAGGTGATGTAAGCATTTAATTAATTATTTATTCATATAATTTTTTCCAGAAATGCATCCTTTCTGTAAGCGTTCGCCGATGGCATGGCGTTGCCACATTAGTCTTGAAGTGGCTCTCGAATCGAATCAGCGCTCGCTTACGGCCACACCACCCTGAGCACGCCCGCTCTCGTCTGATCTCGGAAGCCAAGCAGGGTCGGGCCTGGTTAGTACTTGGATGGGAGACCGCCTGGGAATACCAGGTGCTGTAAGCATTTAATTAATCATTTAATTATTTATTCATATAATTTTTTTCCAGAAATGCATCCTTTCTGTAAGCGTTCGCCGATGGCATGGCGTTGCCACATTAGTCTTGAAGTGGCTCTCGAATCGAGTCAGCGCTCGCTTACGGCCACACCACCCTGAGCACGCCCGCTCTCGTCTGATCTCGGAAGCCAAGCAGGGTCGGGCCTGGTTAGTACTTGGATGGGAGACCGCCTGGGAATACCAGGTGCTGTAAGCATTTAATTAATTATTTAATTATTTATTCATATAATTTTTTTCCAGAAATGCATCCTTTCTGTAAGCGTTCGCACATGGCATGGCGTTGCCACATTAGTCTTGAAGTGGCTCTCGAATCGAGTCAGCGCTCGCTTACGGCCACACCACCCTGAGCACGCCCGCTCTCATCTGATCTCGGAAGCCAAGCAGGGTCGGGCCTGGTTAGTACTTGAATGGGAGACCGCCTGGGAATACCAGGTGCTGTAAGCATTTAATTCTTTATTTAATTAATTATTTAATTATTTATTCATATAATTTTTTTACAGAAATGCATCCTTTCTGTAAGCGTTCGCCGATGGCATGGCGTTGCCACATTAGTCTTGAAGTGGCTCTCGAATCGAGTCAGCGCTCGGTTACGGCCACACCACCCTGAGCACGCCCGCTCTCGTCTGTCTCGGAAGCCAAGCAGGGTCGGGCCTGGTTAGTACTTGAATGGGAGACCGCCTGGGAATACCAGGTGCTGTAAGCATTTAATTAATTATTTAATTATTTATTCATATAATTTTTTCCAGAAATGCATCCTTTCTGTAAGCGTTCGCACATGGCATGGCGTTGCCACATTAGTCTTGAAGTGGCTCTCGAATCGAGTCAGCGCTCGCTTACGGCCACACCACCCTGAGCACGCCCGCTCTCGTCTGATCTCGGAAGCCAAGCAGGGTCGGGCCTGGTTAGTACTT